>NC_081571.1:4574444-4575336 GCF_022355385.1 Mustela nigripes
ATGGAGAAATAAAAGAACTAAAATCTAACCAAGTTGAAATCAAAAAGCTATTAATGAGGTGCAATAAAAAATGGAGGCTCTCACTGCTAAGATAAATGAGGCAGAAGAAAGAATTAGCGATATAGAAGACCAAATGACAGAGAATAAAGAAGCTGAGCAAAAGAGGGACAAACAGCTACTAGACCACAAGGGGAGAATTTGGGAGATAAGTGACACCATAAGACAAAACAACATTAGAATAATTGAAATTCCAGAAGAAGAAGAAAGAGAGAGGGGAGCAGAAGGTATACTGGAGAGAATTATTGGAGAGAATTTCCTCAATATGGCAAAGGGAACAAGCATCAAAATTCAGGAGGTGCAGAGAATGCCCCTCAAAATCAATAAGAATAGGTCCACACCCCGTCACCTAATAGTAAAATTTACAAGTGTTAGTGACAAAGAGAAAATCCTGAAAGCAGCCCGGGAAAAGAAGTCTGTAACATACAATGGCAAAAATATTAGATTGGCAGCTTACTTATCCACAGAGACCTGGCAGGCCAAAAAGAGCTGGCATGATATTTTCAAAGCACTAAACGAGAAAAACATGCAGCCAAGAATACTATATCCAGCTAGGCTATCATTGAAAATAGAAGGAGAGATTAAAAGCTTCCAGGACAAACAAAAACTGAAAGAATTTGCAAACACAAAACCAGCTCTACAGGAAATATTGAAAGGGGTCCTCTAAGCAAAGAGAGAGCCTACAAGTGGTACATCAGAAAGGAACAGAGACAATATGCAGGAGCAGTCACCTTACAGGCAATACAATGGCACTAAATTCATCTCTCTCAATAGTTACCCTGAATGTGAATGGGCTAAAAGCCCCAATCAAAAGACACAGGGTATCAGAATGGAT
>NC_081571.1:4578336-4579442 GCF_022355385.1 Mustela nigripes
ATAAGATGAAACAACATTAGAATAATTGGGATTCCAGAAGAAGAGGGGGGTGGAGCAGAAGGTATATTGGAGAGAATTATTGGAGAGAATTTCCCTAATATGGCAAAGGGAACAAGCATCAAAATCCAGGAGGTGCAGAGAACCCCCCTCAAAATCAATAAGAATAGGTCCACACCTCGTCACCTAATAGTAAAATTTACGTCTTAGTGACAAAGAGAAAATTCTGAAAGCAGCCCGGGACAAGAAGTCTGTAACATAAAATGGTAAAAACGTTAGATTGGCAACAGACTTATCCACAGAGACCTGGCAGGCCAGAAAGAGCTGGCATGATATATTCAGAGCACTAAATGAGAAAAACATGCAGCCAAGAATACTATATCCAGCTAGGCTATCACTGAAAATAGAAGGAGAGATTAAGAGCTTCCAGGACAAACAAAAACTGAAAGAATTTGCAAACACCAAACCAGCTCTACAGGAAATACTGAAAGGGGTCCTCTAAGCAAAGAGAGAGCCTAAAAGTAGTAGATCAGAAAGGAACAGAGACAATATACAGTAACAGTCACCTTACAGGCAATACAATGGCATTAAATTCATATCTCTCAATAGTTACCCTAAATGTTAATGGGCTAAATGCCCCAATCAAAAGACACAGGGTATCAGAATGGATTAAAAAACAAAACCCATCTATATGTTGTCTACAAGAAACTCATTTTATTTTTATTTATTTATTTTTTAAAAAAAGATTTTATTTATTTATTTGCCAGAGAGAGAGCGTGAGCACAGGCAGGCAGAGTGGCAACAGAGGCAGAGGGAGAAGCAGGCTCCCCACCGAACAAGGAGCCTGATGTGGGACTTGATCCCAGGACGCTGGGATCATGACCTGAGCCAAAGGCAGCTGCTCAACCAACTGAGCCACCCAGGCGTCCCAAGAAACTCACTTTAAACCTGAAGTCACCTCCAGATTTAACGTGAGGGGGTGGAAAACAATTTACTATGCTAATGGACATCAGAAGAAAGCAGGAGTGGCAATCCTTATATCAGATCAATTAGATTTTAAGACAAAGACGATAATAAGAGATGAGGAAGGACACTATATCATACTCAAA
>NC_081571.1:4579542-4580229 GCF_022355385.1 Mustela nigripes
ATATCATACTCAAAGGATCTGTCCAACAAGAAGATCTAACAATTTTAAATATCTATGCCCCTAATGTGGGAGTAGCCAACTATATAAACCAATTAATAACAAAATCAAAGAAACACATCAACAATAATACAATAATAGTAGGGGACTTTAACACTCCCATCACTGAAATGGACAGATCATCCAAGCAAAAGATCAACAAGGAAATAAGGGTCTTAAATGACACACTGGACCAGATGGACATCACAGATATATTCCGAACATTTCATCCCAAAGCAACAGAATACACATTCTTTTCTAGTGCACTTGGAACATTCTCCAGAATAGATCACATCCTCGGTCCTAAATCAGGTCTCAACTGGTATCAAAAGATTGGGATCATTCCCTGCATATTTTCAGATCACAATGCTCTAAAGCTAGAACTCAATTGCAAGAGGAAATTTGGAAAGAATCCAAATACATGGAGACTAAACAGCATCTTTCTAAAGAATGAATGGATCAACCAGGAAATTAAAGAAGAATTGAAAAAATTCATGGAAACAAATGATAATGAAAACACAATGGTTCAAAATCTGTGGGACACAACAAAGGCAGTCCTGAGAGGAAAATATATAGTGGTAGAAGCCTTTCTCAAGAAACAAAAAAGGTCTCAGGTACACAACCTAACCCTACACCTAAAGGAGCTGGAGA
>NC_081571.1:4583229-4653647 GCF_022355385.1 Mustela nigripes
GCCATTTGCAACAACATGGATGGAACTAGAGCGTATCATGCTTAGTGAAATAAGTCAAGCAGAGAAAGACAACTATCATATGATCTCCCTGATATGAGGAAGTGGTGATGCAACATGGGGGCTAAGGGGGTAGGAGAAGAATCAATGAAACAAGATGGGATTGGGAGGGAGACAAACCATAAGTGACTCTTAAGCTCACAAAAAAAAAACTGAGGGTTGTTGGGAGGAGGGGTGTTTGGAGAAGGGGGGTGGGGTTTGGGACATTGGGAAGGGTATGTGCTATGGTGAGTGCTGTGAAGTGTGTAAATCTGGCGATTCACAGACCTGTACCCCTGGGGATAAAAATATATGTTTATAAAAAATTAAAAATTAAAATAAAAATTTAAAGAAAATGATACTTAAAGAAAAGACTGATAAAAAATTGATGGGTCAAAGAACAGATGTAAAAGCATAGCATTTAGACTTACATAGGTACCAACAGAAATAAAAATAGAAATATTCTTCAGAATTATCTAGGAGCATTGGGACAGGCTGAGAAAGAGTGAAATGGAGGCTACTGTTGAGCAATTATGCTTTTCTCTACTGTTTTGATTTTTTTAACCAACACATGTATTACTGCAATACGTTGTTAAAGCTTCTTTTAAACATTTAGATTCCCTAATGCCAAAAAAATGTTTCCTACTTTTAATCTTTCTGAATGTAAATGGGAGTAATTATGTCATCTGGGTAAATGAGTAGGATTTATTTTTTTTCCTAATGACCACTGTCAAGCAGCAGACATTTTTACCGGCCACCATTCCTAACCCAAGAGGGCAAGAGCTCCACTGAGCACAGTCCAAAGTTCATACCACTCCCGAAATAGAATGGTGTAAAGAAGCAGCAACAACTGCTCATCCCAGGAACAACATTTGGTACCGCTTGTGTTGGTGGTTGCCATGGATTAATAGATCAAACAAATAATTTTCAGGGAAGTGAGTGCCCTCAAAAAACGAGATGACAAGCGAAGTTGCTAATGATATCAGCTGTCTTCATCTGTTTATGGAAGAACCCTTGCCAAAGCCACCATCTCTGCGCTTGGGTAAGTCTCCTGAGGCAGCCTTCTTAAACAGAGCCAGAGCCGAAACTGATACAGTGGCTGATGAGAGGCTGTTGACAGTGGAAACAAATATTAAGAACTTTTTGAGATATGAAGTAATGTGGAGGATCATGAGGGCTTAAAACTACAAGCTGATGGGCTTGTAGTTGGTTTAGTGACCAACACACTCAGCCCCAAGGTCGCCACGAAGTGTGTGTGGGCTATTTCTATATCCTTTAATGGAGTAACTAGAAAGGTTAGACATGCATTCCCTTTAAACTAAAGTGGTCCGTGAACAGTGGTAATAATAATAAACCAATCAGAGCGACCACATACAGCCAAGCAGAACGTGGCTTCCGTAGTCGCTCTACATGAGAATATGCCCACCTTTCTGCCAACTCCACTCAACCAAATATTTCCCATGTAAAAATGAAACCATGCCTGTTGCCTTGTCTGCCCTGAGCTTACCTCAAGATTTGCTTCTTACCTGGATGCGCAAATGGGGAGCCCTGCAGGCAGTGAGGATAAGGTTGGTGGGTTGCTCTTGTCATCTGCATGCCCCCAGGTCCCTGCTCCAGGGCTGAATAAACAAAAACTGCAAAGAGGGCAGTGGCTGGTCAAGTGGCCCCTGTCAGACACAGTGAGGTTGGAAACAGAAGCATCATGAACAAGTCGAGAGGAATATACCACACTCCCCATCCCAAAAGGTGGCAGTTATTTCCTAACTATGATTCTGACACAAGTTCTCATGTGTATGCCCTTCTTACCACACCACTAAGCAATCAACTCAGTTTGGATACTGTCTACCTGGAGATAGCATCAGACCCCACAGGTTAAGGGTTCAGTGGTCCCATTCAACTGTCCTCTCCCCCGCCCCCCAACCTTCAGATGCAAAGGCAAATCCATTAGATCACTGCTGACTCACTGGCTAAAGAATGGAGGTTCCCACAACCTTCTCTTTCAGTTTGATGAATTTGCTAGAGCAGCTCAGAAAATGCTGGATAACTGGCTTCAAAGGATGTAACTTGGAAACAGTTAAATCAAAAAGGTAAATAGGGCAAGGTATATGTGAAGAGGCATCATTCTCCCCAAATCTCCATGTGCTCACTAACCCTGAAGCCCTCTGAAACCCATCATATATTTAGGCTCTAGGCCTTTATGAAAGCTACATTTTCTAGGCATGATTGATTAAATCGTTAAGCCATTGGTGATCAACTCAACCTTCACCCAGAGGAGGACTGGGGAGTTCCTGTAGGACTGAAAGTTCAAACCCTCTAATCTCAAGTTTGGTTTCCCTGGCAACCAACTCCATCCTTAGGTGCTTTCCCAAAGTCACTTCATTAACATAAACTCAGGTGTGGTTGGAAAAGATTTGTTATGACTATCAAGACAACTCTTTCACTCTTTTTTTTTTTTTTTTAAGATTTTATTTCTTTATTTGACAGACAGAGATCACAAGTCGGCAGGGAGGCAGGCAGAGAGAGACAGAAGCAGGCTCCCTGCCGAGCACAGAGCCTGATGTGGGGCTCAATCCCAGGACCCTGGGATCATGACCTGAGCCGAAGGCAGAGGCTTTAACCCACTGAGCCACCCAGGCGCCCTGAACTCTCTCACTCTTACCTCTGGGGAGATTCCAAGGGTTTTAAAATTCTGTGTCAGAAACTGGATGAAGACCAAATAATATATTTCTTATTATCAATTACAATAACACAATAATCCTCTCAGTTACTATTTATATGATGTTAAAGCAAATCAAAACACAAACCCAAAATGGCCTTTTCACTAAACCAGGACTGTTGTTGAGTCAATGGGAGAAAGAGCATCAGTTAGACAGACATGATAAGATAAAGAGCTAAATATAAAATTAAAGATATAAAGAGGCAATCACATTTGCAAGATTGTATATTGCTGTGGTTGCCGATCAGTAGCCACCCAGATGAGTCAGATAGAAATCTTTTATATCTTACTATTTCAGGGCTAAAGAATTCTGCAGGAAAGAATTTCTTGCCAATAATTAAGTCCTGATACCTGAACATTTCTCATTGTGTCCAAATAGTCCCTTTACATAGGCAAGACTTCTTTCATTTCTGATATCATCAAAAAAGTTTCGGACAGACAGATACCTCATGGTGACCAGATTCAACCAGCATTTCCTATGGTGGAAGTGCAGATGGCAGAATTCTTGAGTCTTCATGGGGTTGGTGCGTGGTTAAGCGTGCTCACACTGGATTCAAGTACAGTCAGGGCTGCTTACTGACGGGCCCTTACTCGCTCTGGGATTTACTTGAGGTCTATAAACATTGAAGTTTCATCTTCATGATGAAAGGCTCCATATCTTCCAGGGCTGCCATGAGCTAAAGTGGAAGCAAATGGTGCTTGAAATATAATGGTGGATCCTGTTACAAGTATTCCTATTTTACAGTTGAGGCAACTGAGGCCCGGAGAAGTCAAGTGGCTCGAGGTCACAAAGAGATGGTTTCCTTCACAAAGTCTGAGGCCACAAAGCTGAGATTTGAAGCAAGCCTGTTGATAGTAATGCTGCTGTACATATTAAATGAGTGAATTCAGAAAAATCCTGGTAATGAGAAAGCACTCCATTAGCTTTTATTACCACTTAATTTGCTTTCATGCTATTTAAGCCTTTCCCTGTATCTTACTCCAAGAATGAGTATTTTGTACCCATTCTTAATATTGGTATTTTGTATTCACATGGTCTGTGAGAAGGACGGTATTTTGAACTTAGTGCATGTCTGTGACTCGGGCTTTTGAGAAAGCTGTATTTCCCAGAGGCTGTGAGATAGAGACAGCATATTGTAGAAATAGACATAGAAAAATAACTTTTCCAGGTGGGTAAAGTCATTGGTGAAGGAACAGATTTAAAACCTTTTAAGCCTTCTGGGCATTCTAGTTGCTTACTGAATGGTTTTTATGAAAACTTGGTGGTAATTATTAAGTTTCTGAACCATCTCACCTAAGTTGTGGAGTTCTAAAGTCACCCAGATTGTACTTGTAATAAGGGAGAAAAGATGTCTGGAAATGACAATTTAAAAAAAAAAAAGAACAGATAGCCTGGTTTTCAGTTTGAACATTGATCTCAAGGTTTGCATAAATGCTGAAGGAAAGAACACTGGGGAATTGGGTATGAAAAGAACAGAGAATTGCTTTCCTCATTATCTCACCGCAGCAGGGGCACAACCGATGCTGGCTGTTCCCGGCCATTCAGGGAGGAGGTATACGGAGCAAATCAGGTGGGTGTCATGGTGAAGTACAATGGGGCAGTGATCCTAGCTTCAAAACGAAGATCCTAGTCCCAGAAGGAAGTTTTGGGACTTTGGGCAACTTTCCTCATCTATGATACAGGGGTAATGATAATATCAACACCCTAATTTTTTTTTTCTGGATCTGCTGCCTTTTAAAAAATTATTATTATTATTGAAGTATAGTTGACCCACAATGTTACACTAGTTTCAGCTGTATGACACAGTGATTCGACAACTCTAGGCTGTGTTCACTACAAGTGCAGTTCCCCTCTGTCACCACATATCACTACTACAATATCATTGGCTATATTCCTTACACTGAACCTTTCACCCGGTGACTTATTTATTCCACAACTGGAAGTGTGTACCTCTTGCTCTGCCTCACCCATTTTGCCCCCCCCCCCCCGCTGGTAAGCATCAGTTTATTCTCTGTATTTATGGATCTTTTTCTCCAAACTCCTAAATTTGTGTGAAAATTCAGTGAGATGTGAGAAAACATTTTCCAACTGTCTGACACAACGAGGGCAGATTACCTATTCTCCATTGTGTAGCGGTATCTTCTTTTTTTAAAGCACATGAACAATAAACTATTACATTTGTAAAGATGTCACCACCATGAGACAAATAAAGCAAACGTGAGAAAGACTATGGCGCCCTCCAGGAATCCCAGTGGTGGGAGGCGGCAGGCTCTGAGCCCAAACTCCAAGTCGGCCCGGTGCCCGTGATGGATTAGCTTACAAGGGCTGCCAGTCGAGTCGAAGCAGATTCCAGCTCCATTAGCTCTATTTCCTTTGAACTGAAATTTGAAACATAATGCTATAAACTTTTGGAAACCAAGCATTTCACATTAAAATGGTAATTGTTTTTTGAAGCTACTTTTGAAAACGCTTATTTTCTTAGGAGGGGAAAAAAAGCCCTATTTTAATGTGGTTCAAATGAAATAGCAGAGCTTTGTTTGGTAGAGACCATCCGAATTAAAGAATAGTGTTCAATTATGATACACCATTTTGCCCAACATAGTCTTTGTTTGCTTATTTTTTCAGAATCCCTAATTCTGTTTAAAATTGTCCTTCAACCAGTTTGAAATCGAATTCTAAGAGAAAGCCGATTGTGAACCAGAAAAGCTGGAGTCTGAGGTTCTTCTGCGTCTATTCATGAACACTGGGGTGCCGCATTCTTTTCCCTTCTTTTCAGGGCCGGAGCTCTATACACAGGGACTCCCTTGGCTTCTGAACAAGCCCCTGGAATGCAGGCATTCAGCATCTGCTGAGGTCACTGACAGTCCTCCTCGGCCTTTCTGGCTCACCCCCACCTCTCCTCTAACTGCCTGGGTCACTTTTTATCCATACTGAACTTTCCAAAGGGAATTCTTTACATAAGCAGTCTCTCAAAATTGTTTACTGAAGTCACAAACTAGTCTGTGAAAGTCTAGGAGAAAATGTAGGAAAAGGAAATCTAAGAAAATATTATAATGAAATTCATGGCTAATCTATCAACTCGCTTCCTATTCTACCATCTCTGTAACAACATTCATGCAGCTAGAAGCATTTTCTCACTTATCTTCGGATACCAGCTTCTGCCCCTCATGACTGACTGTTGGGAAGTCTGGTTAACACATTAAATTGAGCATTACTAGCTCCTTTTGATTTTCTCTCAGACATAGAAAAGGGGAAAGAATATGCGATCATCACCTAGTACAAATGCTTATGGGCATTTGGATTAATGCATTGGGGATGCTCAATATTTTCCACATAAGGGGAACATGCATGATGAGGCAAAAATGCAGAGCATTTTATGGGGCATAAATGCGATGACTTTGCTCTCAATGGCTTAGTTATATAGGGTAAATACAATAGAATGTTGCATACCAGCATATTTAGTGTCAAATGTATATGTGTTTTTATGTGCATTTTGTAGATATGTATAGGTACGTGTGGATGCATTCGATGAGTTTTGTTCAATTTCACTTGGATATTGATATATGAGCCCATCGGTGTATGTGCAGGTGTGTGTTGGAGATTATGTTGATGATATGGAATATCTTCAACATTAAATTAGGAAAATATGAATAAAAAATGATTAGGGGCACCTGCTTGGCTCAGTGGGTTAAAGCCTGCCCCGCCGCCCCTGCCTGCCTCTCTGAATACTTGTGATCCCCGTCTGTCAAATAAATAAATAAAATCTTTAAAAAAAAAAAAAAGAATAAATGATTAGTGTTGCTTCCTTCTCACTCATTTATCCCGTTTGGCCAATCGTATCTAACACTTCGCTTCATGTTAAGTCCCAGGTGAAAGTAATTATTGAACTCAAAGATTTAAAAGTTCACCATAGACATTTCCAGAAGGTTTTAACTTCCTGACAGTTCATCTGGCTATCCAACCCCCAATGCAGTTGAAGGAGATGGTTTTCTTTCCTTGCACCTTTATCCTCTGTGCCCCAACAGAAAGTAACAAAAAGACACTAAACATCTCTCTTCACTTTATTACAAACCAATCATTTTATTCTTCCAAAACTGGAAGAATTATTATGATTTTCCCTGACCCTGTCTTTCCGTTGTTATTGTTGACTTTCATTGAACATACATCTTCTGTCCCACCATTTCCTTTTCTTGACATTTCTGAACAGCCCAACTGAAGAAGGCATCCAATTGATCTCTTATTCTCCCTTTCCTTTAAAAGTTAAAAGCTGGCAGGGTGCCTGGGTGGCTCTGCCTTTGGCTCAGGTCATGATCTCAGGGTCCTGGGATGGAGCCCCCACGTTGGGCCCTCTGCTCAGCAGGGAGCCTGTTTCCCCTCTCTCTCTCTGTGGGCCTCTCTGCCTACTTGTGATCTCTGTCCCTCTGTCAAATAAATAAATAAAATCTTTTAATAAATAAATAAAAGTTAAAAGTTGGAGTTCCATAAAAAGTTCACAGAGAAAATCCAGAAAGGGGACTAATCAAAGAAATAATGCAAGAATTATTTCTCAGAATTAAGAGTCATGAGTTTCTGTATTAAAAGGGCCAACCAGATAGTCAAGGAATTAAAAACCAAAATCATATCCAAGCACATTATCAAAAATTTTCAGAATGCCAGGACAAAGAGAAAATCCTAAAAACCTATAAAGATAGAAAAAAGAAAATTCCACATTACTTCAGACTTCTCAACAAAAGCAGTGGGAGCCAGAAGACAGTGGAGACTTTGAAATTCTAATTCATTCTATAAGTATATACCAAGCCCAGCTACAAGTCAAACATAAGCACATAATAATATTTTAAAATATTCAACTTCTCAAAAAAAATTTTTGTGTGCCTTATAGCCTCTAACAAAAAGTTAGCAGAAAAATGAGTTCCACTAGTAAAGAGGCAGATATGGAATAAAAAGAAATCAGAGTATAGCACAGAAAGAGGCAAAGTAATGGTTAAGAGAGATCCTAGGATGACAGACAGCTGTGTACCAAGCATGGGGGACAAGCAGTCTAGGTCAGAAGAAATAATAAGGTTATAGAGGAGACTTCTGCAAAGCAAATGAAATTGACAGAATGCCTCATGTATCTGAAAGCCTTGAAAGAAGATGTAGACAGTTTGTGAAGAATCTGTGATTGAACTAGCAAGAGGACAAAAAGTCAAGGGGGAAAAAAGATAATTGGCTCCAGGACAGAAATTTGCAGAGAAAAGAAAAAGTAATCATAGTTCATCACATAACTCCCCTATAAATGACATTTACATAGTCATAATGACATAAATATCAAATATTGAGCTAATTATTTTACAACATAACTATTTTGGGAGTCCGAAGAATAGGAAAAAACACAGTTAATAGGAGAAAACACAGTTAAATGATCATCTTTTGTAGGAGGAAGATAACCTATAGCAGAAAGATTGAAAATGAGAAATACAAGCATGCTATTTAGAGAAATTGAAGGAAAGCAAAATTTAGCTAAAAGAGGTGAAAGTAGTTGTCTCAGAAAATGAAGGGAAAAGGATTTGGAGCATGTTGTTTCTCACAACCTGCTCATTTGCTTTAGCTATGGGCACGTGTAAATTTGATAAAAATTAAAGCCAAGATAAATATATATACAAAAATAATCCAGCTAACTCAGGAGTTGGCACCAGGAGGATTTGCCTCTGATACCATAAACTATGTAAACCTAAATCTTCCACCAACAAAATAATTTTCCAAACTGCCTTCAATTAGAGGGAAAAAAAAACCCACAAGAATTTAGATATATATGTTTACAGTCATTGTAGTTAGAAATTACTGGGATTTTCTAGAATTTTCTGGAATTACAAACTTCTGGAAGTAATAAGAAATAAGAAAGATAGTAGAAGTAAAAAATAGAGTGGCTCGTATTCTGAAACAGAAACTTGTCTTATTTATGAAACATTTAGGTCTATGGCTTTAATGACCATGCAGTGTGTTTTCTCATAAGGCAAACCATACTGTAGGTTACTTTCTATCCGTGGCAGAAGATGACCTTTGCCCATATAATGGTGATGTTGAGATTGACATTATACTTGATTATTCTCCAGCTGACTTTGAATAAGTGAGGGGAGATTATCTAAAATCTGGGAGTGTGCAGGAGTTCCCGATCTCAGTTTTCAAGAAAAGATTCAGTGAGGAAACAGTATGGAGGGAGTCACAGACTACTGGGAAGGTTCAGGAAGAACTCATCTGGGAAATGCAACCATCTGATGGTTGAGAAGAAACTCTCAGTATCAAAATGGAGTCCAAAATAAAAGATCAGATTTATAGTCCCTTATTGTAAGACAAAAGAAACAAGAAATGATTGGTGTAAACAAAAGCTGACCTTACATGGACTGACAGTGCATTCTGCTCCCATCTGTTTGGGTTTACTGGATGGTTCTTTGCCAGAAAAGTTGGGGAAATGCATAAAAATTACTCCATTCCATTTCAGGCAAGCAGTGTAATCAGAAAGAAAATATAATAAACTAATTCATGGAAATGGTGGGGGTGTATCCTGTAAAAATCCAAAGCCAACATCTTCAAGCCAGGATTGATTTCTTCAGTAAAATACTGCTGAGTTTCCCAAGACAGAATGTCTCCTTTTCTCCCCATCCCAGAAACATCCCAACCCAAAAAGCTGCTGGAAACAATATCCAGGGCCAATTTCCTAATTCCAAAAACTCTACAGCAGATGATCCTAAAATAATGTCATTAGAAATGTTAAACTAGATTCCTGATTGATTTCATTATAAGTCTGATATAAAATCAACTGCAACCATAAAATAGGACAATAAATCCTCATCCTGCCCCTCAAACACTTAAGGATAAAAGGCGGGGTGTGGTGGGACTGGATGTCCTTAGTAAAGCATGGACTTCTTAGTCTTTCACAAATCATAATGTGCATGCTCCCTAAATTGAAACAGAAAGTTTTTCTGTTCTTCCTTTCACCCCACAAGCCATGGAGGCCTTCACAGATAAAAGAGGTGGTTCTAATCCCTTGTGTATCAGCCAGAGTCCCAGCAGGAAACCAGAGTTCACACAGAGGATTCACTTCACAACAATTTCAGTGTGGGATTCTTCAGAGCTGTGGGCCCCATGAAGAGACCCATCAAAGATACTGAGACACCCAGAGCAACATTAGGGAGCCGTCATGGCCCCTGGGGTTGAAGGAGAGGAGAGTTGGTAAACAAAGCCCAGTAGCTACAGTCTTAGAAAGACAGTGATTACCTACCCTACAGGGCTGACTCATAGAAAGCCAAGGAAGAAAGATGTCACCTCCCTGTCCTCCTGCTCTCCATCCACTTATCATGCCTCAAGGCCAGCTGGCAAGAAGATGAAAAATGAAATTAATAGGGGGCAGTCTCCCAGAATTCAGAGAGAAGAGTAGAGAAAGGAGATTGGCGGAGGGAAGAGAAAATGGGGAATGACCAGCATAACTTGTATTAGAAACAAAATGGTTGACTTAGACCATACCTGAAATTGATTTTTCAGGAGCTTTAAAAGTATATTAATATGTATATTAATATGTGCATATATGTGTATGTAAAATAGAGATTAATAAATAAATGTCACAACCACAAACTAATAATCTTCTTATCTCTAAAGTGATCACAGTTTGCATACAGTCATAAAACACAAAATGCCTTAGGTTATAAAATTATGGGTGCCATAGCATTACCCTTGGCCCTCTAGATTCTCATTCAGTCAGGGGCCCAGGTAGTTGTATTTTCAACACCTCAATGGTTGGTTCACTGCACGTGCAACTCTGAGAATCCTCCACTTCAATAGGCTATTATCGGTCTTTCACCTCTAAAAAAATTCATGTAAGCAGATTATTTTCTTCCTGATGACTAGGTGAGGCCCTCACTAACAGAAAGAAGGGTGAGAAAGGGGGGAAAGATTAAGAAAGGGAGAGGAGGTAAAGAGATGAGTTCAAAAGAACAAAGACCGCTTCCTGAAAGTATCCGAGGGAAAAAGAATGGAGAAGATCATGGGCATAATGAGAAGCGGGAATCAGGAAGGTGTATATGTGTGGTTTTTAGAAGCCTTTTCCAGGATCAACTTAAAACCTTTAAAAATTTTAAGCACAGAAGAGGTTGTGACTATCTGCCAAGAAGTTCTGAAGATATTGACACCTGGTAGCAATGAGCACCCCAGGGGCCTGGATTTTGCTTTGGAAATACCGTTCTGCAATAAAAGAAACAGGGTGTTTTAGAGTAATAGCTGTTGCTAGAACTGAGGCAGGGAACATGTAACGCGTGCCTGGGACCTCTGACACGCACAGGATCGAACCTGAAAGAGTCCCAATGGCCAAGTGTGGAACAACTAGAGCAACAGAATGAATATCATAGAATGGGACTATAGCCCAAAGGACAAAATAAATATACATTAATATGTATAATTATATAAATAATCCTGAATAAATAAATGAAGGAGAAGAGACAAGGTTTTCATACAGAAGAATTCCAAATAATACCTGTAGATAGTTCCAAGGAGGTGGAGTTTAACTGCCCTCCTCTGAGGATGGGCTGGACTCTGTTACTTGTTTTCAGAGAATGAAGAACTGATAAGGGAAAAATCATAGCTTTACAATGGAGACATCTGATAAACAGTACCTGAGCCAGCAACGTCATGTCAATATCATGGGCTCCCAGCATGACATATGAAAAGGACACTCATCTGTGATATTCTTTCCAGAAATCCGTAATTCCAGTGCAATTATGAGGACATCAGAAAACCCCAAATTAAGACATGTTCTACAAAATACCAGATTAGTACTCTTCAAAACATTCAAGGTTATGAAAACTAAGGAAAGACTGGGAAACTGTCACAGACAAGAACCAAGGAGACATGACGAATGAATGCAGCGTGGCGTTTGGGATAGGATCGTGGAATAGGAAAAGGACATTCATGAGAAAACATGCTGAAATTTCAGTACAGTCTGGAGTTTAGTCAATAGGAATGTAACAATGTTAAATATGAGGAATTTCAAAATCATAACACCTATAACAAATAAAAGATCATGTGCCTATTAGAACCACTGATACTTTCCATAATACCTAAAGCAAAGTTTTTAAGACCTGGGTTTGAGTCCCAACTTAATTGAATTATGAACCATTTTCGGAAAACTGATATTGCACAGAACTTTTCATATTGCTTCATTTTATTCACAGTGAACATCTGGCTGTTCCCATTTACTTTACTGAATTAAAACCAGCTCATCCTCCAGGAAGCAAAAAGTAACTACCATATAAGCTCACGGGCCAAATGTTGCATAAATAAAAGCTCATGTAAAATTTCTGAAATTTTCCTTGAACTAAAAATAAGCAAGATGAGTTATTGATGACTAGATCACTGATAAATTCACCCCAGAGGACATTCCAGAAGCTCTGTAGATAATCATCTGTTTCCACAATAAATGTCAGCCTATCGGCCCATGGGAAATTTCACTCTCTAAAGTAGTAAGAGGTTTTGACGAATGCCAAAAATTTTCTTTAAAAGTTCCAACAGGAAGCAAAATTATTCAGATAACTCAAAATACTCGGAAAAACTAGGTATTAGAAAAATAAGTTCATATGCTCGTGAATGATAAGAATACATTCCAATAGTTTACAGTACCTTTTTCTCGATGAGTCCCAAGGTCCCTAACACACAGTAGTGACAAGTTGTACACTTTTTTTAGACATCTTCCTCTGGAGACAACTGATTCTGAATCGTTCTAGCTAGAGATCATTTATGCAGGGGTAATACTTGGTTATAAGTCTTTTTCTTCCTGGAATATGGGGTACTAATGATGCTTGGCAGCACCAATTTCAAGAAAATGTGCTCAGCAAGATATTTTCTGAATGTGTCAGAAAATGGTTTTGAGGTGCTGGGGGAACCCTTCTACATTCCTGGGCATCAGTCCCATATACTGACCAATAAGATGCAGCGACAGCTGCTCTTTCTCTATGCGAGGCCTTCTGAAGTAGTAAAGGGCAGAGAGGGAGAGAGGGAGAGGGAGGAAGGACAGAGGGGGAGAACCAGACCTTACGTCCCAAAGTACTAATCCACCGCCAAGAAGCCAAAATGTCTCAGTTAGCTATCAGAAGGCATCATGTGGTATTCATTTCATTTCATTTTTACCAAAATATGGGTTTTTAATTTTTTTCCTTTTATTGTTATCCATTTTTGTTTTACAGATATTATATTTTAACCAAAATATTAACTTCCATTTGCTCTGCTTTAAAAGTCTCTCTCCAGTGTGAATGAACTGCTGAGTTCCTGTGACCAGAAGTATGCTATTCCAAAGTACTGTCTTCATCCTTCATATTAATAACACAATTTGAATAACACAATATAGAAGCATCACAGTGAATTCATCCTATTGGACAACCTGGGGTGCAGATTCAGACAGTCCCCCAGGGGACTGCTAAGTGTTTTTCTACCTACATAAATGACTGGTGATGGGGACAAGGAAAAGTTGGCCATGCACCATGGCAGGAATTCCACTATCTCACATGAATCCATGCCTCGATTTTTGGACGAACTCAAAGCTTAAATTTGAGGACAATCCCAGCTCAGCCAGCCCTTAATAGCCTACCCTGAGTTGGGATTGTTTGGACTTCCCGTCCAGCAAGAAACCTGGCCAGATTTCTCAACATTTATAACAGGAGGCTGTTTTTACTCATTTGGTAGCCAAAACATGCCGATTGTCTTAAAGACTCCGTTGAAAGTCCCTAGAGAGCAGGAACTATGTCTTTTCATCCCCAAATCTAGCACAGGCTTGCCTGATGAACAATAAATGTACATTGAATGAGCAGATAAATACTATTTTATCACCCAAAGCCCTTCGTGTCAAGTCTAATGTGATCTCCTCAGAATTCGCCACCAAGAAAATGTCTCTTTTAAGGAACATATGAGCATCCCACATTATTTAACCCATTAAGCTTACGTTTTTGTCCTGGCTGCCAAATCAGAACCAAGTACAATGGTCCTCCCTTATCTGTGGTGGGAAAAATTCTGAGCCCCCAGTGGATACCTGGAACCATTGGCAGTACCACACCCTCTGTTTAAATATAGTCCCAGACTTACAGTGGTTTGACATTATACACACACACACACACACACACACACACACACACATTTTACTTTAAAATGGTGCCAAAGTGACACACCTTCAGTATAACCCATACTTTGAATTTGGATCTTTTCCTGGGCTAACAATATGTGGGCTAGTCCTCCCCTGTGATGCTGGGCAGGAGCCACAGCTCCTAGTCCCACACGCCATCATGAGAGTCAACAACCATTCTGCACCCCGACAACCATGCTATTTTTCACTTTCAGGACGATGTTCGATCAGTGACATGAGAAACTCAGCACTTTGTAATTAAATAGGATTTGTGTTAGATGATTTTGCCTAACTGTCGGCGAAAGCCAGTGTTTTGAGCACATTTAAGGTAGGGTAGGCTCAGCTGTGATGTTTGTTAAGTTAAGCATATTGAAGGCTTTCAATTTACAATATTTTCAACTTATGATGGGCTTATCAAGATATAACCTTATCATAAGTTGAGGAAGATCTGTACTATTTTTTCCTATAAAAACATACCTATGATAAATTTAGTTTATAAGTGAGACACAGAATGAGATTAATAATAACTAATAATAAAATAGAACAACTATAATATACTATAATAAAAGTTATGTATATATGGTCTCTCACTCTCAAAATATTATATTGTACAAGTCGTCACCCTTCTTGTGATGATGTGAAATGACAAAATGCCTAGAGGATGAGATGGGGGGAGGTGAATGACTTGGGCACTGTGACACAGTGGCAGGCTGCTTTTGACCTTTCGATGATAACATCAGAAGGAGGATCATCTGCTCCTGGACCATGATTCACCTCAGATAATTGAAACCGCAGATAAGGGGGTCTACTGCACTGTGTTCAGTCATGGTAACAAAACTGACCAGATATTTTCCTTTCTGATTTTGATTCAACTTATTGTTTAACTATATTCTATTCTAAGCTTCCTCAAATTTGGAAAGATAGTAGTCATTCAATTAAATTAATTTATGGAGATATGGATTGCAACAAGGGATCCATGGTTTCAAGAAGATGCCCTGTTCTCCTCCAGGGACAGGGAGACTTGGTTTCTTCCTCTCCCTGAGAAGCCGAGAGTGTTGCTCATGTCCTGAGGGCAGCAGAGTTTTCCAGATCTCCCCTCAGAGCAGTCAGGTTTTGCTTTTACCTCTTCCAAAGCAGAAGGTCTTGCCTGGGTCCCAAAGAGAGTTGGCCCCCCTCCCTTAACCGCTAAAGCTTCTCGGTTCTAAGAGGCAATGTACATGGGCAGGCTTTGCCCAGGTCCCCAGAGGCAGCTGCTCACTTCCGTCACCCTGCTCTTGAAAGGGGCTCCTCACGGTCTTCAGACCTGCCTAGGCTCCTGCACGAACAGCCTGTGAGTGAGTGAGTGAGTGTGCTCTCCCTTTATGTCCAGACCCCAGCTATTCCAGACAGACATGCTCACCCACACTTGACCATTAGCATCTGCTAAAATTCTAACAGATTCCTTCTTACTTGCTTGGATGGTGGCTGCCTCCCATCCGTGCATTGCCAAAGGTACAGCAGTTCACAGATCTGGGCTCTCCTGGAGGGGCTGGTCACTCTCTGGAATTCCATTCGCTTGGTGGCCTTGTGACCTCAGCTTTCTGATGGGCTTCAGAAAATGTATGATTTTGTTGATGACCCAGCCTTTGTCATCACGAAGGTGGGAGCCATGTCCTTTTGCAGTTTCTACATACTAAGTAGAAGCAGAACTCACCAAAAGTAGAATTTTGAACTCTACTTAGGATATGTGCATTAACTGTTTTGGCTAACCCCCTCTCAGCTGTAGATTCATTTTCCCGTGGCACCTTTGCCTTCCTTGAGTCCAACAGCATGCAGTGGAAGCAACTAGCTTGGCCAGGGATCAAATCCTTTGCCAGGGTTCGCATACCAACCTGACCCATGACCTAGGTTTTATTAGCACCGCGCCCCTGCACCTGGGAAACCAGCCACGCTGATGTGAAGTCGCATTACACAACAGGAGTGGGGAAGAGATGCCTCTTAGACAGTTACCACTTTTCATATCAGGGCTGTGTTTTGACGAGATCTTATAAATTCTCATAGTAGGATCTCTGATCCACTGTACAAAGAGAAATAGAGACAAATCATTCTAGTAATAAGTATTGAGTTGTTTGATCGACACAGCTGATCCAAATAATTTAAGCCTCCATGCTATTAGCTCTCTAAAGTTACCATGAACCTGGTTCATACAGGTTAGTATATAACAGAAGGCTACTTTTTCTTGAGCTTTTTATCAATCAGGAAAATACACAATGAAGTCTATATGAAAATGATGGTTGGTGTTCTCCTCAAAGTTATTTTTCCGAAGTATAGAGGTCACCATAAATACATATCTTTACCAATAATGAACTTTCTTACTGTCTTTATGTTTCTATGTTTACTTGTCATTTTATGGCTACTGTTTCTGGCTGGTGTTGTATCATGCCAGGAAAGGGAAAGCAAAATGTCCATTTGAGCTATCATAATACCACAGTGTGATTAACACCAGCTTTCATTAAGTCGCCTGAAGATTGTACCAAAAAAAAAAAAGAAAGAAAGAAAGAAAGAAAGAAAGAATTCCATTAAAGTTTTGAAGCAAGTGGTCTTCAGTTTAAATAATGGCAGATGACTGTTTTTTTCCTAATAAAAGTTCAAAATATGGTTACACTGTTATAGGGGCCACATGCTACCACTTTTTCTGAAGCAATTTTTTATAGTTTAAATTACAAATACCAGAAGTCAAATGTTTATAATCAAAGCCATAAATTCTGGTTTCACAAATCCCAGACTGCCAAATAGGAAGCACATACCTTTTTAACTGAGTCCTATAGCCAGAGGCTCTGGGCAGAGCTGAGAGGAAGACTTGCAATCATAGGGGGCGGGGGATCTTCTACCAGCAGGATCCCCCAGGGGATCCTCCAAGGAGGTGGACCTGTGCCCAACTCAGAGGTGATAGATTATTCTAGAAGAGCAGAATGGGAGGGATCACGTCTGATAGTAAAAGCATTCACTTTTGAATTTATGACTGTATTAGTTGAATAGAGCACAAGTCTGTTCGACTTCCTTATGTACCCAACTTAGTGAGTTTTCTTTTGCAGTTAAGAATGAGAGCAAGCAAGCATGTGTTTCTGGAAGCCAAACAAGTCCAAACCTTTCTCTGGAGAAGAGATGAAGAATAATTCTATATCTAAAATGAAAAGATCAGCCAATCATTTGTTATATTAGAAAGACATTAATAAGTGGGAAAAAAGCCAGATAGATAAGTATTTTACCTCTACCAAATTATATTGTAAAGTATAACATTTAGACAAGGATGATAGCTTTCTTTAAGCATTTGTAACAATTGTCACCCAATTTCACAATCTAATTTCTTATGCTAACTCTTATCAATTAGCTGTCTATTTATTCTTTCATGATAAGAGTTATTTGGAATGTAAATTTTTTTTAAAAATTAAAACTTTCTTACAATTTTCTCATTCATTTTAAATTGTTTGAGATTGGGATGCCTGGGTGGGTCAGCTGGTTAAATTGTTTGAGATTTTATTTAATCAGACCCTTCCTAACCCACAGGACATAAAATGTATTTTGAGAGAAAATATACTCCTTGCAGTTATTTAAGTTCAGTGTCAGAACACTATTAAGATTTTCCATCACCTTGCTTTGTTCAGATGTGTACTAGCTATTTCAAAATTGCCTCACTTTTTATTTTAGTTCCTTTGTTTTAAGAGGTTCTGATCATGACTTCATTTACTTAGGATGGAATTTTAACGCATCTAAACAAGATCTGAAACTACCAACCAAGACCTTGTGTCTAAAGGAGCCACTCGGGCTTCTGACGTGGCCAGTTCACATCGGCATCTCTTCAATATCCTTTAGCCACATCTGTTTCATGGATTGATTTGGACAACAAAAGGCTTATGAGAGCCTGGAAGACATTGAGGTTGCCACCAAACATGAATTCAATTCCCCTGTCTTTGAAAGAGCCTCCCAAGACACATTCTATGCATTTGGTTCCATGTGGAACAGTTTAAGCAATTCAAGAGGACTTCACTATTAGATCAAAAGTATATTTCCAGATGCCACTTTAAAATAACAAACAGAGCTTTATAGTTTACTTCTCAATAGAGGCAGCATTGGAACAATGCTTATCACCAACAGCTCCAGCTTCTGCTGATTAAAAACAGTAATCTGGCCTTTCGGAAAGGCTACCAAAATATTTTGTACCGATCAAAAGAGAGCTTGTAACAGAGTCCATTAAATGACTGCCCTCCCTCGTCCTTCTGCTAAGGCTTGGGCCCGGTACTTCCAGAGGAGGAAACGAGTGAAATGAACAGGTAAGGATCTGTGTCTGGAAAAGCTACTTTCATTAGAAAAAGAAAAAAAAAATAGAGACAAATGAAAAATCAGTTAAAAGAAAGAGTATGGGTTTCAGATAAAGGGTTCCCTCTTCAGTATTTCTGCTTGGTTCTTTTGCTCAGCTGTTCTCTAATTCACTCAGCCAGAGTCACCCACCTCTCCTCGGCATTGCCATGGAACTTGACTTAAGTGATCCCCTGCTTGAGGATTCTTAGAGGGATCACTCTGAAGTGAGTGGTATGGTTGTACTCAGGAGATTTCTCTCCCAAAGTAGGTTCCAGGTTCTTTGAGCCTCAGTAACATATCTTCATAAGTGTGTCTGCCCTACTGTCTTCCAAATACAGATCCCTTACGTGGTCACTACTGAACAGTGAACGGGATGGAAGGGATGAACGGGCCACTAAAGAATGAAGATGGGCAAAGACATTTATTCAAAATCAAAAGAAGTTCAAAAAACGTATTCAGAGAATAAAGAAATTCATTCTGGTTCTTTGGTGCAACTGAATAGGAAATAGAAGAGTGATTCTTTAAGATTATATTTGCTTAACAGAGAGAGAGCACAGAGGGAGAGAAAGAAGCAGATTACTCTCTGAGCAGGGAGCCTGAGGTGGGGCTTGATCCCAGGACCCTGGGATCATGACCTGAGCAGAAGGCAGACCCTTAACCTACAGAGCTACCCAGGTACCCCAAAGATCTTTTAAAAGAAAGTATTTGAGGTTGATCACATCTATTCATAAACCACTTCTCCCTCTTATAAACTAAGGCTACACGTGGAGCAGAGAGGAAGCCAATGCATCTGTTCTGAAGATCAGGTGCAGTTAGAGCTCCACTTATATTCCTGTTCCCCAACCGAGGTGCCTAACTGTAGAACATTAAAGAACACGGGTGGAGATGATTTGAATCTGAAAAAGTTATGGGTGAAGTCTTCAGTCTGTCTTACCCTCTATTAATTTAGCTTAGACTTTTTATTCATCCCTACAGGGGGACAGAAAGAATGAAAGAAAAGCCAAATTCTTTCCCAAGTGGCAAGAAGAACACAATGAAAATGTCTTCATGTATTCTTCAAAATCTCAGCTAGGAAAGCCACTTTAAACGCTCAAGGTAGAATGTGATACTCTTGGAGTGTCTCAGAAGTGTGCTCAGTTGCAACAATCTAAACGGCTCCTTGGCAATAAACAAGCAAAAATATAAATGATGTTGCTTCAGCATTTTTAAATGACGATAGCCTGGAAATGCTTCCCTTCCCCCCACCCTCAAAAGATTAGTCTGTATGTTAGACAGGTGTATGGGATAGATGGTCTCTCTTAATAACTGAAAATAATATTCCCTTTCTCACTAACTTAATCCAGAATAATCTTCTCATATTATTATTACACTTCCAGAAAGAAAACACCTGTGTGTATCAGCTGGCACCATTTAAAACTTGTTAACAAGGTGGTGACAAGGGATTGGATGCCATTTAGCACTGGTAGCTACAGGTTTCCAATAAACAAAGTGGATTTTGATCTCACCAGTGCCTTGCTCACCAGCACTTTAAATACATGCCTTTCCTTTAGTGAGAGGTAGGATCACTGTTCTTTGCCAGCAGGTGGTGCAAAAACCATACTGTAGAAAATGTTCACAGAAAAACAATAGGATATCTCAAATTGGGTACTCATGGTACACATAGGCATTGTTTTTAGAAGAAGTGATGGCAGAACTCCTTTTTTTTTTTTTTAAATCATCAGTTTATATGCTCCTTCTACAACGCATCACCTTTTCCCAACCTGATCCACCTTGCGAATTCCACACATCTGGCTGGACATAAAGTTGATTTATTTTAGCATTATTTGTTAAATTTCACCCAATTTCTTCTTTTCCCAACTTCTTGAAGTTAGCTTCAGGCCTGCACAGGATCATCAGCTGTGCCCAAGAGAGGCAAGTTATTTGTAATGCGACCCCAAGAACTTCACACTCCTCTTCTCACCTTACCTGGCAAGTTTAAATCAGGTTTAAATCAGGGTCCTGTGATCTAATGGATCCTGTCGACTAAGCCTGTGTATCCCTTTCTCTGTCTCATTCTCTGCTTCCCTTCAGGGATGAGATCCCATATAATCAAGACTGGTCCAAAACATCTACTATTGTTATGATTTAGTGACAGATACATTGAATCACAAGAGGTACTGTGAAGAATAAACAAAATCGGCTCAAAAATTTAAAGCACCTTGTAAATTAAAATGAACACAGAACTTGTGAATAGTTTAAAATCTGGTTGATTATTTTTTATATGACCTCCTCCAAATTCTTTAACTCTTCTATGCCTCAATTTATTTCTTTATTTACTCATGTTTGCCGCCTGACAAGAGAGGGCGTAGGGTAAGTCTAATGAGCACCAGAAAAAAAAAAAGAATAAACTAGACCCAAATCTAATTATTTCCCTGTTTCAGGCACTGTGCTTTTGACTTTCACAAACTTCAGTGAAACAGCAACTAAGGAGTAGTTCTGGAATTCAAATTCAAGTCTTTGGTCTCCCAATGTGGGTTTTTTTTGTTTGTTTGTTTGTTTGTTTGTTTGTTTTTTTAACCTACTGATCACAGACTCTAGAATTCAGACCCAAGAAAGACCACAGGTTGTAAGTGACACTCAATGCTGTTGTCCTCCCTTTGAGAATGTTGTTACAGGAATACTGAGCAGAGGAAAATCCCCTTTCTGGACACACATGCACACACATATACACACACACAATTTCATTTTAAAATGGACTCCATTTTTCTAAATGATTGAATGATCCTAGAAAGTCTGGACCTCCTGCCATGTGTCACAGAGACAGCTGGTTGCCTTACAATCAACTATTTGCTTCCTTTCAACTTGTATCAGCATAGCACTAAGTACTCAGACTCAAGTCGGAGAGTAGACAAAGTTTCCCTCATTCCCCACTCTTCCGTGAGAGTCAAAGATACCCTTGGGTAGCCTAGATAGGCCTTCAGTGATCTCACTGACACCTGGACCACTTCCAAGATCAGACCCTTCAGCTTCAAAGCTCATGTGTACGTTCCCTGCTAACTCACTGCTCTTATCTGCACCTGCATTCCACAGGGGTTGGCTGGCTCTTAGCAACCTCGCTCAACCTGCCCTCCTCCACTTCTCTGTTCTCACCACCAAGCCACTCTGGGGACCTGACCGGTCTCCTGTCCCCAGCCTCTAAGACTCCTATGTTCTCAGATGAACCCTTATTTAGTTATGGCCATGTTTATGTGCATTTATCTTTCACAAAAAAATTTAGGGCTGGTCAGATTCATCCCCAAAAGTTATTTCCTCCAACCTAGTTCTATCCAAATCCAGAACTTTATATCCTCTATAATGCTGGATCTTTATTTACCTATTGTGGGAATATAGGCTTTCCATATAATCCTATAAACTTGCATTAGATAGCATATTTTGTATTGATTCACAATTATCCACTATCTTTCATTATATTTGCAGGTGCTTTACCTTAAGACACAATCTGGTCCTAATATATTCTAAGGTGACACTTAAGAATCTATAAGTTTGGGTGCCTGGGTGGCTCAGTCGTTAAGCATCTGCCTTCAGCTCAGTTCATGATCCCAGCATCCTGGGATCGAGCCCTACATCAGGCTCTCTGCTGGGTGGGAAACCTGCTTCTCCCTTTCCCACTCCCCCTCCTTGGATTTCCTCTCTCGCTGTGTCTCTCTCTGTCAAATACATAAATAAAATCTTTTTAAAAAAGAATCTATAAGTTTGATATACATTTTATCCTTTTCATTGCTATTTCTACTTGTGCTCAGTTTTTCTACTCAACTTCTGCACTGAGTTTATCAAGTGAATGATCCAGGTGATAGAAGAGCCCATATATCATTTTTTATGTTTTATATTGTTCAGTAAATGTTTACTAAATATCAACCAAAATACATGACACAGATCTTAGCCCCAGGAAAGAAAAAAATTAAAAAGGGATATCTCAGCCCTACAGGGGTTTATCATCTCAAAAAGGGAAAAGATAAAGAGTGTACACACAGCTCCACTAAGAAGCCCGATGGAGTAAACCTATCTCAGAGGCATAAATAAAGTGGTCTAGAAACACAGGGAGGGAAGGATTTTTTGGGTAGAGTATAGGCTCTGATCCCTAAATGTTAATTCAATCTTAGGTTACAGGCTCGATCAGAAAATGAGTCAGCAAGGGGATAGGGGCAAGGCAGTCTATGCCATTTGAGGATAATGGCATTCAAATGGCTGAAATGAACAGAAGGGACATTCCAGGCAGGATACAGCATGGTCAAATCAAAGATGAGAGGACCTGGCATGCTGGGGAGCCACAAGGAACTTCTTGCTGGAGCCTGCCACTGGTGGGGAAGAACAGAGACAGATAATAGCAAAAGCCACCAGATGGCAAAGGAGGGTATGGGTTCAACAGTAGTTAAAGAACAATCCCCAGAATTTGACATATTATTGGGTAGAAGGGCATGAGTCCATAGTGCCCTTCCTAAGAACTAGGCAACATTTTAAATGTGAAACCTTTATCAAATAGCACTGCATTTGTTTACACATGTATCTTATTCCTTACTTACATTTTATTCCTTAAGAAAAGGAACAGGGTCTTATTTTTATCTTTGTGCTGATGTTCATTTTGGTTGCATTGATAAAGGCATATAAATATCATCATTAGAGAATTACTAATTTAAATCAGAAATAGATGAGGTGCAAAGGGAGAGAGGAAAGAGAAGACCAAAGATAGATTTCCCCTTGAGGGGACACCTCTATTGAAAGGATAGGAGAAAATGGAAGAAATAATTGAAGGAGAGGCCAGAAAGAGAAGAAAGGATTACCAGATGACAGCTACATCACATAAGCTGGGAGCTCAGTGGTACCTTGGGCCAAGAGAGGCAGGGATGGAAAACTATCATAAATGCCTAAGGACCCCCAGGATGCTTGGTGTTGGCCGGGTGAGATACATACAGCAGGGGAAACAGGGATCATGGCCTCATCTTAAGGGGCCAGCTGTCCTCAGCTCCATGGGAATGCTGACTCACTACATCCAGATTTTTCACAGCTTTGATGAAAGCCAGAATGCAGATGGACAAATAAATATAAAAATTTAGCAACTAACTTAAGTTTGAAAGATAAAAATATGATGGCCAAGAGCTACCTTGATCCCAAAACCAGACAGAGACCCCACCAAAAAGAATTACAGACCAATAACCCTGATGAACATGGGGGCAAAAATTCTCATCAAGATATTAGGTTCCAAGAGTACATCAAAAGGATTATTCACCACTACCACGTGGGATTTATTCCTGAGCTGCTGGGGTGGTTCAAGGTCCACAAGTCAATCAGTATGGTGCTCCACATTAATAAAAGAAAGGATAAGAACCATATGACCCTCTCAACAGATAAAGAAAAAACATTTAACAAAATATAATATCTATTCTTGAAAAAAATGCACCATCATGTAGGGATAGAGGGAACATACCTCAACATCATAAAAGCCATAGATGAAAGACCCTCAGTGAATACCATCCTCAACAGGTAAAAACTCAGAGCTTTTCCCGTAAGGTCAGGAACACAGCAGGAATGATCACTCACACTACTGTTTTTCAACATAGTACTGGGAGTCCTAGCCTCAGCAATCAGACAACAAAAAGAAATAAAATGCATCCAAATTGGCAAAGAAGTCAAAATTTCATTCTTCATAGACAACATGGTACTTACTCTATGTAGAAAACCCAAAAGACTCCACCAAAAAAATTGGTAGAACTGATATAGGAATTCAGCAAAATCATGGGATAAAAAATCAACACAGAAGTCTGTCGCATTTCTATATACAAACAATGAAGCAACAGAAAGAGAAATCAAGGAAATTACCTCATTTACAGTTGAACCAAAAACCATAAGATACCTAAGAATAAACCTAACTAAAAGATCTGTACTCTAAAAACTATAGAATACTTACAAAGGAAATTGAGGAAGACACAAAGAAATGGAAAAATATTCCATGCTCATGGATTAGAAGAACAAATATTGTTAAAATATCTATGCTACCCAAAACAATCTACAAGTTCAAAGCAATCCCTCTCAAAATACCAAAAACGTTTTCAAAGAGCTGGAATAAAGAACCCTAAAATTTGTATGGAACCAGAAAAGACACAATAGCCAAAATAATGTTGAAAACAAAAATCAAAACTGGAAACAGCACAATTCCAGACTTCAAGCTCTGCTACAAACCTATAATCATCAAGACAGTATGCTACGGGCATAAAAACAGACACATAGGGGCGCCTGGGTGGCTCAGTGGGTTAAGCCGCTGCCTTCGGCTCAGGTGGTGATCTCAGAGTCCTGGGATTGAGCCCCACATCGGGCTCTCTGCTCAGCAGGGAGCCTGCTTCCTCCTCTCTCTCTGCCTGCCTCTCTGCCTGTTTGTGATCTCCATCTGTCAAATAAATAAATAAAATCTTAAAAAAAAAACCAAACAGACACATAAACCCATAGAACAGAATAGAGAACTCAGAAATGGACCCACAACTTTATGGTCAATTAATTTTTGACAAAGCAGGAAAGAATATTCCATGGGGGGTGGGGGAGACAGTCTCTTCAACAGATGGCTTTGGGAAAGCTGGACAGAAACATGCAGAAAAATGAAATTGGACCACTTTCTTACATCAAACACAAAAAGAAATTCAAAAATGGATGAAAGACCTAAAAGTGAGACAGGAATCCATCAAAATCCTGGAGGAGAATAACCTCTGGAGGAGGAGGCAACCTCTCTGACCTCAGCCACAACAGCTTCTTGCTAGTCATCGCTCCAGAGGCAAGGGAAACAAAAGCAAAAATGAACTATTGGGACTTCATCAAGATAAAAAGTTTCTGCACAGTGAAGGAAATGCTCAACAAAATTCAGAGGCCACCTATGAAATGGGAGAAGGTATTTGCAAATGTCTTATCAGAAAAAGGGTTAGTACCTAAAATCTATAAAGAAGTTATCAAATTCAACACCCCCCAAAATAAAAAAAAACAGTCAAGAAATGGGCAGAAGACACGAACATACATTTGTCCAAAGAAGACGTCCAAATGGCCAAGAGACACATCAAAAAATGCTCAACATCACTCGGGATCAGGGAAATACAAATCAAAACCACAACGATATACCACCTCACGCCAGTCAGAATGGCTAAAACTAACAATCAGGGAATGACCGATGTTGGCAAGGATGCGGAGAAAGGGAAACCCTCTTACATTGTTGGTGGGAATGCAAGCTGGTGCAGCCACTCTGGAAAACAGTGCAGAGTTTCCTCAAAAAATTACTACCCTACAACCTACTCTACAACCCAGCAATTGCACTACTAGGTATTTATCCAAAGAAAAGAAAAGAAAAATAGTGATTTGAAGGGGCACATGCACCCCAATGTTTATAGCTGCACTGTCCACAATAGCCAAACTATGGAAAGAGCACAGATGTCTATCAATAGATGAATGGGTAAAGATGTGGTGTATATATACAATGTTATATATACATTATATACATCATATATATATACACATTATATACAATATATTACATATTACTCACTTATCAAAAAGGGTGAATTCGTGCCATTTGCAAGAATGTGGATGGAACTAATGGGTGTTATGCTCATTGAAATAAGTCAGTCAAAGAAAGACAAATACCATATGATTTTACTCATATGTGAAATTTAAGGAAAAACAGATGAACATAGGTGAAGGGAAGGAAAAATAAAATAAGATCAAAAACAGAGGACGGCAAACCATAAGAGACTCTTAACTCTAGGAAACAAACTGAGGGTTGCTGGAAGGGAAGGGGGTAGGGGGTTGTGATAACTGAGTGATGGACATTAAGGAGGGCACGTGACATAATGACCACTGGGTGTTTCACACAACTGATGAATCACTACATTCTACCCGTGAAACTAATTGTATACTGTATGTTAACTAAATTGAATTTAAATAAAAATTTTGAGAAAGATCTTAAAAATAAGATGGCCAACCCTATGTGGATCAAAGAAATCCTACCTCACCTGGAAGCAGCCAGGGTAGGATATTCGGGCAAGAGGGACCGGGTGGAGAGAACAGGTGTTGGAGGTGCTGTTCAGTGGTTAGGGATTCATCGAGACAAGACAGGACACAAATCCCATTACATGGGGCTAAGCAGTGAGTTGAGTGTTTAGGAAATGGATACACAACCCATGATGAGCCACACTCCCTTGCAGGTCTCTAGACTTCCTGAGCTGTGAAGCCCCGCCATCGTGGGAAAGCCTGCCTCGAAGGCACACAACGGGAGGCGCTTGCTGAGTACAGCTCAGGTGGCTCCATTTCCCTATTTATAGAAAGCCTGGTGCAGAGGGGGGAAAAAAGAAGTTATTATATGTGTAAAAGCCTTACTGTAATACCTGCAGGGGCCAGAGAGCTGGACTGGATTTAATCAGTTAAGGTCATACCCATTAGCATCCATTAATGCGGTTGCTATCGTGGTGTCTTTTGAAGTTCCACATGGTCCAGGCAGATCCTTTCAAACCCTGAGTGATTTTGTTTGGGCTGTTGCAGGCTGGGAAGCCAAGCAGAGAGCCCCAGGAGACCGAGGATACAATGTGTGAGCTGGGTCATTGCCATCGCTAAGCAAAGCCTCGCAGTGGAAGCAGACAGCTGAATCTATTCAGTGAGGTTAGTCTGGCCTTTCGAGGGCCTTTGCTTGTCGGGACACCTGGGTGTTCGTTCTTCAGTGAGGACTGAGTATCCAGGACGACTTGCTTGTCTCTTCCAGAATTTGCTTACCCCATCTATAATAATGATAACAAGGCTAAGACCTGGTACAGGAGGTTTCCTGTATTTATCATAGTGCAGCCGAAGATTGAATACTTATTAAATGCATGTGTGTGTATGTGTGTGTGTATTTAATGGAGAGCTTCTACCACAAGTGAAAAAAATCTTTTTTAAAGATTTATTTATTTATTTAAGAGAGTGAGAGAGAGAGAGAGAGGGTATGTGTAAATGGGGTAGGAGGAAGGGAAAAGAGAGAGAGAAAGGAAAAAAAAAAAAAAAAAAACTCAAGCCAACTCCACACTGAGCTCAGAGCCCTACACAGGGCTCGATCTCATGACCCTGAGATCAGACCTGAGCCAAAACCAAGAGCTGGATGCTTTAAGAGACTGTGCCACCCAGCCACCCCCAAGTGAAAAAAAATTTTAAGTTTAGATTTCTTTTTCCCTCTCTTCTTTTGGTCCATTATCAGCAAATCACAGGATAGACAGATGTCACAGACAAACAGCCAATGAGCTGTTTACAACCACTGTCTTCAAATCATCAGAAACATTCATAATTGTTTCATTTCAAAGACAGGGCTATTTAAAGGTTATGAAGTATCTTATTGGAAAGCTCTAGTAAACATATCTTATTTCATTGAGCATTTCTGGAAAGTTACTTCAGAAGAGTCTAAGATTATACAGAGCAGTTTTGCTTCACTCAAAAGAAGCAAAGGGTAATTTAGTAGCTGTAGGTTGAAACCAAATAATGTTGCCAAAACATTATGAAGCCTCTGTTTGAGACATTACTTTAACCAACAGTGATAATTCTCATTTTCATGAAAGCCAAGTCCAATTTGGGTTTCTGAAGTTCTCCCTAAAGGTACAGTTTGTCTGCTTAATGTTTAATCTTTCCCACCGCTTTGATGTATGGATTTGTTTATTTTATAATCATTTTGTTTAAAGGCCCTTTGTGATTATTTGACTACTAATGCTCATTCTTGAAATCCTTGGGATTTTCCAAACTACCTGTCACAATCGATCGGTAGGACCATTCTGCCAAAAGAGAATAATGGGACTAAAATACCACACACATGCAAGGAATACCTAGGAATATAGCAGAGTCAATTTGAATATATACTAAATAGAGCGTAAATGCATTGGATCGAATACAGGTATAAGTTCATTCAGACTCCAGGTTTGTCCATTCAAAGCACCTCTTTCCTCCAGCTACTGCTGCTGGTGGCAAAGAGCTAGCTTTTGGGTGGCCCTGGAGACATCTATCTCTTTTGGGATAATTCTACCCCAGGACAACAGTTGGGTGAGAACCTCAGGCAACAACACATTGTTTTGGCTTTCCACATACAAAGGAATATTCTTGCAGGCTTAAGAGAAAATTGACAAGAGGCATTTCCTCACAGCAAAACTCTTTCGCCCTTAGGACACCATTTTCCACCTTCACACACACCAGTTTCAGAGCAAAGGAATGCCTTCACAGTCACTGAGGAGGCTCCAAAAAGGGGTGTCAGGTGAGAAGGCACATGGGAAGCTGGTGAAGTTTGCTGCTGAACAGTGCCTGGCCTCAGGAACTTGACACATTTCTCATTTTGCCACTTTCCGAACTAAAATGCTTGCTATAGATTAACTGTTTGTGCCCTGCCCCCAAAATTCATAAATTGAAATCCCACCCCCAAAGGATGGGATTAGGAGATGGGAACTTTGGTCATGATTAGGAATGAAATTAGTGCCCTTTTAAAAAGAGACCCCAAAAAGTCCCCTCACCCCTTCCACGCATTCAGGATATTTTCCCTCTTCTTACTGATTTCCATTTCTACACTGAACAGAAATCTCTAGTAAGCTGCAGGCATCATTTTGAAGCTCTGGTGTGTCCTGGATATCTCTCATCACTGTCTTTTTTCTGTAATGTCTTTTCCTCCGTTCAATGACTCTAGAAGGTTGCTGACGTGATTCTTTACTAACTTGCTTCTTGAAGGGTAAACTGCCCCTGTGTGTGCTCAGGAAAACAAAAAGTAGCAAGTGGAGTTATGTGATTAAGCTAGACTCAGGTGTTCATGGCTTCAGTGAACATTTCTTGAGCTCCTGCTAGAACATGTCTCTACACCTACCTAATTACAATGGTGTTTTTCTTGGTGGTCCTTCACAACAACAATCTCCCTCCATAATTCATTGTTTCCCTTGACAAACAGCTATAAACCATGATTTTATATTCATTTTCTTATAGAACTGGGTCAGATAATATAATTTCATGAGCCTAATCTGGTAGATCAGGAAGTTAAGGAGCAGGTTCTCCCATAACCTTTCAACTCTGAGCACTGGGGCCAGCAGGGAGGTGAAGATGCCACCTTGGACTTGACATTGTTTCATCTAGAGAAAAAAAACAAACCTCAGAGGGATTGCTTAATAATTATTGGCAAAGTCTGTAAAGCATGGCATGCCTTTAGTGATGCTGATTTAAGATAGAAGAGGATGAGAGGGTCTAAAATCAGTGGTTCTCACAAGTGAGGGTGCTTGCAGATATTTTCCCCCACTTCACCTGTAGGCTCGGGAACACCGCCATTCTCACGAAGTGGGTAGGGCCAGGATATTGCAGGACAGCCCCACCCCCAAAGAATGTCAGCAGTATGAGACCGACTCCTAAAGAGACTTAAATTAGGTTGAGGGAATGGTCTCCAGAGCACGGCTTAGTAGATTGAACCACACGATTGGGGGAGTTCTCCGAATCTTTTTTTTTTTTTTTTTTTGTGAAGTATAATTAACATGCATTGTCATACCAGTTTCACATGTATAACATGTCAGCTCAACAATCCTATACAATAGTCAGTGCTCACCACTGGTCACCATCTGTCACAAGAAAGTATTATTACATCTTCTTGATTATCTTTGCTGCACTGTACTTTTAGTCTCCATGACTTATTTATTTTGTAACTGGAGGTATTTCACTCATCCCCTGCCCCCCACCTCTCCTCTAGTAACTACCATATTGTTCTCTGTGTTTAAGAGTCTTTTTTTTTCCATCTCTTTGTTTCTTTGCCTGCTTGTTTGTTTTGTTTCTTAAATTCCACATGAGTGAACTCATAGAATATTGTCTTTCTCTGTCTGACTTGTTTCATTTAATATGGAAGATACGGAAGCAACCATAAATGAATGGATAAAGAAGAGGTGGTATCTGTATGCATAATAGAATATTACTCAGCCATGAAAATGATGACATCTTACCACTTGCAAAACACAGATTGACCTAGAGGGTTTTATAACACTATGTGAAGTAAGTTAGAGTTTTCCCATTCTTCTGATCTATAGAAAATGGTTGGGGGTGTGCTGATGGTTATTCACATTCTTTTGTCCCCAGTTGCTGATGCTATAAAATCATTATAAACTAGCAGAAACATCTTTACTTCATGGCTACATGTAGGTACATCAATCCCTTCACATGTTGCTCTCCCCTTTTGACAAGATTTGGGGGAAAACCAGACTTGTAGAAGGTTTTCTGAAGACTCCTCTATTAGACATTTTGATCTGGAATTTTTTTTTTCTCTTCTTTGTTTTCTGAAATGATTTAACTGTACATTAATATTCTCTTTACTCTGCTGTAAGGTGTCATAAGACATTTAGGGCATAATATATGTCACTAAGGTTAATAACCCCATTCATCATTAGATCTGAAGTGTGTTTTATCTGCCCACCATGCCTTAAATTGTAGACTCCATAATAACTAAATTTAACATGGAAGCATTTTCTGTTCAGTTTAACACGTTTTGACCTGCTCCGTCCACAGAAAGCCAGAAGAGAAAATTGTAAATAGATATTTAAAAGCTTTTCAACTCAATGTAAATAGTAATCCACATTCAGGGTTAAACCCTGAAATTCCAGAAAAATTTGAAGGTTTTATAAGGCTTACCCATCCATTATGTTAATTTCTATCTTTTTTCTTAGTATCTACCTTACATGCTTTGAAAGACAATTATCAGAGTGAAAGACATTTTCAAAACCAAGATTTTGCCAATATATGTAGCTTATTTTACTAACTCATAAAGAGTTGCAGCCTTTTGGGGCTATTACCTTTCAAACTAAATTAGATGGCAGTAAGTTGGCCACGGTGCTGTCTTAGGTGGATGAGTTCTCTGGTGGAACTAATTATCTAGGACACTGCATGACATAGCATTTAAAATCCAGAACAAAAGTTAGACTGCCGGGGTTCAAATCCAGCCTTACTGCTTCCTTCAGAGGATGGCAGAAGGGTAGCCATGTTACTCATTTTCTCCATGTCTCAGTTCTCTTGTTTGTAAAATGGGAATAATAACCATCTGTCCCTCATAGGTATCTGGTAGAATTACATTGTTCAAACCAGTGATCTTCAAAGTGACCCACAAACCAGCAGCAAAAGCATTATCTGGGGCTTAGAAATGCAGATTTTCTGGCACTAACCCAACCTGCTAAATCAGGAGGTGTCCAGGCAATTCTGAAGCATGCAAAGTCTGAGAAACCAAGTGAAACTACGTAAAACGTAAAACAGTGGCTGGAACATAATAAATATTCAATGTATGTTAACTCTGTTTCAGCAAATCTTTGCGAGCTTTTCTAAAGTATTTTACTACCTCCTTATTTCTTTTAAAACACCTATTTTTGAAACACCCTGGCTTTCATATACTCCTGGCTTTTAGTCAAGCATGAAGTGATTCATTCCTTCCACATGCCTTTCTCTTCCTGTTTTCTGTACTTTCTTATCAGTCTGTCCTGGCCTCCTGAGTCCCTCATCTTTCCTCTGTGAATCCTGTACGGGTCTTCTCACTGTGGGTTAAGTTCTCATTGCTTTCTCCAGAACCTATGATTATGTGAGAAGAGGAATGTGCCCAGTGCTGGAAAGCGCAAATACATTTTCAGTTTCCTCTAGGAAACAGATCTGCTGCTCTGTTGTTTATCCTGCTGCACAATGCCAGGGAGCACCGTTCATTCTCTATTCTATATAACCCTGCTCAAGGTGTCATCCTAAAAGACATTTTTTAGGAAAAATAAGGAGGAAAAATGATGACCCAATGGTACTAAGACAGAATATTTTGGGGGAGGTGGGTCTTCTTGGCACTTCTCAAAGTGCTAACCTCACTCATATAGCAGAGGTGGAATGGCTCATCTGGGACTTAGACACCATGTAAAAAGCAAAGACACAATGTCTTCACTTAGTGAAGGACTTCTGATGAGAAAGCCTGGTGTGAGGGGCTCGGACCAGGGAGATTCCTGTCCTCGCTAGGTTCACATTAATTTAACTGATAGAAAAGATAACAGCAAGCTTCCTTCCAAAGAGTACAGAATAGAGAGAGGAAGGATAGAGAGAGCCTTTACAGTGGAAAAACCTGACAAACACCACCTCAGCCAGGTGACCTAGGTCAAAACCAACAGCCACAGATCATGTGGATAGCACACATTCTTGATTATACTTCCTTGTATTTTTTTTTAAAGATTTTATTTATTTATTTGAGAGAGAGAGAGATAACAAGTAGGTAGAAAGGCAGGCAGAGAGAGGGGGAAGCAGGCTCCCTGAAGAGCAGAGAATCCAATGCAGGGCTTGATCCCAGGACCCTGAGATCATGACCTGAGCCGAAGGCAGAGGCTTAACGCACTGAGCCACCCAGGCACCCCTAACCTTGTATTTTAGATCCAGCCTACCCCTCTAGCTTTGTTGGTTTTGTTTAAACCTGTCAGCCAACAGGACTAAAATTTTCTTAAGGTCATGTTTTACCATGTTTACTCTCTACAGAATCTTATATATAGGATATGCTTAATTCTTTGATAAATTGACAGAAATGGAGAAGAAAGAGAGAGAAATAATCTTTTGGAAAAATAAATGGATTTTTTAGAAGATACAATGGATAAAATTGAGGTCATAAGGTACACGTTAGGAAAATTTCTACCTGAAGAAACTTACCAAACAGACATGATGGTGACAGTGGTGTTTCATTTACTGTAAAAGATTTAGCAAATCAATTGGACACATTGGCTTTGAAGATCAAGGGTCAAGCTAACAAATCAAACCACAGAAGAAAGATTGAGAGAGTTTGAATGCTAAGAATATCACTGAGCTGCTAATTTAACCACTGAACTTCCGGATTTTTGCATTTCTTATTATTGTGCAGGAGGGTAATGAGGTTGTTGGTTGGTGGTATTATTTGTGATTGGAATTGTCTTAACTGTCAGAAACTCCCTCATTGTCAATAACCCTTTTAGCCCCACTGGCGCCATTATTTCATCTCTACCAAATAGAAAATTTATTTGAACAGGGAATATAATTATCATATTTTTCTAGTTGTGATTATTTTTCCATAATATAGTGTTTCTGAAATCATGATACAACTTACAATTAAATGTAAGCATTTGATATGTAAAAGTTCCTCCTTCTGAGTAGCAGGCTGAGACTACTTCAGCTAGCAGGAGATCAGCTAGATAGCTTATCTAAAGATTGCAAACCCTACAAACCATCAGCAGATCGAAGAGAAGAAGAACAGAAATTCTAGAAACAGAAAATCAACCACTTTCTGAAAGGTAGGACTGGCGGAGAAGTGAATCCAAAGCGACAGGAAGATAGACCCCGGGGGGGAGGGGCCGGCTCCTGGCAAGTGGCAGAGCAACAGAGCACAAAATCAGGACTTTTAAAAGTCTGTTCCGTTGAGAGACATTGCTCCAGAGGCTAAACAGGGGTGAAGCCCACGCGGGGTCAGCGTGGCCCCAGGTCCCGCAGGGTCACAGAAGGATCGGGGGTGTCAGAACGTCGAAGAGCTTAGAGGTATTAGAATGGGGAAGCTGGCTACAGCGACAGAGACAAGGAGTGAGCTCCCAGCTCGGGGTTACCTTGAACCACTCGCAGGCTCAGTGAGCTCAGAGCACGGCCGGAGGTCAGGCAGATGGGAGTTACTGGGCACTGTTCTCTGAGGGCCACTGAGGAGTGGGGCCCCGGGCTATCGGCCCCTCCGGGCCGGAGACCAGGAGGCCGCCATTTGTATTCCCATCCTCCGGAACTCTACGGAAAGCACTCAGGGAACAAAAACTCCTGAAAGCAAACCCGAGCGGATTACTCAGCCAGGCCCCTGGTAAGGGCGGTGCAATTCTGCATGGGGCAAGGACACTTGAGAATCACTACAACAGGGCCCTCCCCCAGAAGATCAAAAAGAAATCCAGCCAAGACCAAGTTCACCTACCAAGGAGTGCAGTTTTAATACCAAGGAAAGCAGCAGAATTCCAGAGGAGAAGAAAGAAAAGCACGAACTCCTGGCTTCTCCCCATGATTCTTTAGTCTTGCAGTTAATTTAATTTTTTTTTCTTTTTTATTTTTTTCTCTTCTTCTGCTAAAATTTTTTTTAACTTTTACCCATTTCTTTTTTAAAGTTTTTAACTAGTTTGTCTAATATATATGTGTATATACATATATATACACATATATATTTTTTCTTTTTTATACTTTTCGTTATTCGTTTTCTTTTTTTAATTCTTTTCTTTCATTCCTTTTATTTTTATTTCTTTCTTTCTTTCCGAACCTCTTCTTATCCCCTTTCTCCCCCCTCATGATTTGGGATCTCTTCTGATTTGGTTAAAGCATATTTTCCTGGGGTTGTTGCCACCCTTTTAGTATTCTACTTCCTCCTTCATATACTCTTATCTGGACAAAATGACAAGGCAGAAAAATTCACCACAAAAAAAAAAGAACAAGAGGTAGTACCAAAGGCTAGGGACCTAATCAATACAGACATTGGTAATATGTCAGATCTAGGGTTCAGGATGACAATTCTTAAGGTTCTAGCCAGGCTCGAAGAAGGCATGGAAGATATTAGAGAAACTAGAGAAACCCTTCCGGGAGATATAAAAGTGCTTTCTGGAAAAATAAAGAAAAAAATCTAACAAAGTTGAAATAAAAAAAGCTATTAATGAGGTGCAATAAAAAATGGAGGCTCTCACTGCTAGGATAAGAAAGAAAGAATTAGTGATTTAGAAGACCAAATGACAGAGAATAAAGAAGCTGAGCAAAAGAGGGACAAACAGCTACTGGACCACGAGGGGAGAATTCGGGAGATAAGTGACACCATAAGACGAAACAACATTAGAATAATTGGGATTCCAGAAGAAGAAGAAAGAGAGAGGGGAGAAGAAGGTATACTGGAGAGAATTATTGGGGAGAATTTCCTCAATATGGCAAAGGGAACGAGCATCAAAATTCAGGAGGTTCAGAGAACGCCCCTCAAAATCAATAAGAATAGGCCCACGCCCTGTCACCTAATAGAAAAATTTAGAAGTCTTAGTGACAAAGAGAAAACCATGAAAGCAGCCCGGGAAAAGAAGTCTGTAACATACAATGGTAAAAATATTAGATTGGCAGCTGACTTATCCACAGAGACCTGGCAGGCCAGAAAGAGCTGGCATGATATATTCAGAGCACTAAATGAGAAAAACATGCAGCCCAGAATACTATATCCAGCTAGGCTATCATTGAAAATAGAAGGAGAGATTAAAAGCTTCCAGGACAAACAAAAACTGAAAGAATTTGCAAACACCAAACCAGCTCTACAGGAAATATTGAAAGGGGTCCTCTAAGCAAAGAGAGAGCTTACAAGTGGTAGATCAGAAAGGAACAGAGACAATATGCAGGAAGAATCACCTTACAGGCAACACAATGGCACTAAATTCATATCTCTCAATAGTTACCCTGAATGTGAATGGGCTAAATGCCCCTGTCAAAAGACACAGGGTATCAGAATGGATAAAAAAACAAAACCCATCTATATGTTGCCTCCAAGAAACTCATTTTAAGCCCAAAGACACCTCCAGATTTAAAGTGAGGGGGTGGAAAAGAAGTTACCATGCTAATGGACATCAGAAGAAAGCAGGAGTGGCAATCCTTATATCAGATCAATTAGATTTTAAGGCAAAGACTATAATAAGAGATGAGGAAGGACACTGTATCATACTCAAAGGGTCTGTCCAACAAGAAGATCTAACAATTTTAAATGTCTATGCCCCCAATATAGGAGCAGCCAACTATATAAACCAATTAATAACAAAATCAAAGAAACACATCAACAATAATACAATAATAGTAGGGGACTTTAACACTCCCCTCACTGAAATGGACAGATCATCCAAGCAAAAGATCAACAAGGAAATAGAGGCCTTAAATGACAACTGGACCAGATGGACATCACAGATCTATTCAGAACATTTCACACCAAAGCAACAGAATACACATTCTTCTCTAGTGCCCATGGAACATTCGCCAGAATAGATCACATTCTCGGTCCTAAATCAGGACTCAACCGGTATCAAAAGATTGGGATCATTCCCTGCGTATTTTCAGACCACAATGCTCTGAAGCTAGACTCAACCACAAGAGGAAGTTTGGAAAGAACCCAAATACATCAGACTAAACAGCATCTTTCTAAAGAATGAATGGGTTAACCAGGAAATTAAAGAAGAATTGAAAAAATTCATGGAAACAAATGATAATGAAAACACAATGGTTCAAAATCTGTGGGACACAACAAAGGCAGTCCTGAGAGGGAAATATATAGTGGTACAAGCATTTCTCAAGAAACAAGAAAGGTCTCAGGTACACAACCTAACCCTACACCTAAAGGAGCTGGAGAAAGAACAAGAAAGAAACCCTAAACCCAGCAGGAGAAGAGAAATCATAAAGATCAGAGCAGAAATCAATGAAATAGAAACTAAAAAAACAATAGAAGAAATAAATGAAACTAGGATCTGGTTCTTTGAAAGAATCAATAAAATTGATAACCCCCTGGCCCGACTTATCAAAAAGAAAAGAGAAAGGACCCGAATAAATAAAATCATGAATGAAAGAGGAGAGATCACAACCAACACCAAAGAAATACAAACAAGTGTAAGAACATACTATGAGCAACTCTACGCCAACAAATTCGACAATCTGGAAGAAATGGATACATTTCTAGAGACATATAAACTACCACAACTGAACCAGGAAGAAATAGAAAGCCTGAACAGACCCGTAACCAGTAAGGAGATTGAAACAGTCATCAAAAATCTCCCAACAAACAAAAGTCAGGGCCAGACAGCTTCCCAGGAGAATTCTACCAAACATTAAAAGAAGAATTAATTCCTATTCTCCTGAAACTGTTCCAAAAAATAGAAATGGAAGGAAAACTTCCAAACTCATTTTCTGAGGCCAACATCACCTTGATCCCAAAACCAGACAAATATCCACCAAAATAGAGAATTACAGACCAATATCCTTGATGAACACAGATGCAAAAATTCTCACCAAAATACTGGCCAACAGTACATTAAAAGGATTAAAAGGACACGACCAAGTGGGATTTATTCCAGGGCTGCAAGGTTGGTTCAACATCTGCAAATCAATCAACGTGATACAAAACATTAATAAAAGAAAGAATAAGAACCATATGATACTCTCAATAGATGCTGAAAAAGCATTTGACAAAGTGCAGCATCCCTTCCTGATTAAAACTCTTCAAAGTGTAGGGATAGAGGGCACATACCTCAATATTGTCAAAGCCATCTATGAAAAACCCACTGCAAATATCATTCTCAATGGAAAAACTGAAAGCTTTACCACTAAGGTCAGGAACACAGTAAGGATGTCCATTATCACCACTGCTGTTCAACATAGTGCTAGAAGTCCTAGCCTCAGCAACCAGACAACAAATAGAAATTAAAGGCATCCAAATCAGCAAAGAAGAAGTCAAACTATCACTCTTTGCAGATGATATGATACTTTATGTGGAAAACCCAAAAGGCTCCACTCCAAAACTACTAGAACTTGTACAGGAATTCAGTAAAGTGTCAGGATATAAAATCAATGCACAGAAATCAGTTGCATTTCTTTACAGTAACAACAAGACAGAAGAAAGAGAAATTAAGGAGTCAGTCCCATTTACAATTGCACCCAAAACCATAAGATACCTAGGAATAAACCTAACCAAAGAGGCAAAGAATCTATATTCAGAATACTACAAAGTACTCATGAAAGAAATTGAGGAAGACACAAATAAATGGGAAAATGTTCCATGCTCCTGGACTGGAACAACAAATACTGTGAAAATGTCTGTTCTACCTAAAGCAATCTACACATTTAATTCAATCCCTATCAAATTCCCATCCATTTTTTTCAAATAAATAGAACAAACAATTATAAAATTTATATGGAACCGGAAAAGACCTTGAATAGCCAAAGGAATACTGAAAAAGAAAGCCAAAGTTGGTGGCATCACAGTTCCAGACTTCAAGCTCTATTACAAAGCTGTCATCATCAAGACAGCATGGTACTGGCACAAAGACAGACACATAGATCAATGGAACAGAATAGAGAGCCCAGAAATAGACCCTCAATTCTATGGTCAACTCATCTTTGACAAAGCAGGAAGGAATATCCAATGGAAAAAAGACAGTCTTTTCAATAAGTGGTGTTGGGAAAATTGGACAGCCACATGCAGAAAAATGAAATTGGACCATTTCCTTACACCACACACAAAAATAGACTCAAAATGGATGAAGGACCTCAAGGTGAGAAAGGAATCCATCAAAATCCTTGAGGAGAACACAGGCAGCAACCTCTTCGACCTCAGCCGCAGCAACATCTTCCTAGGAACATTGCCAAAGGCAAGGGAAGCAAGGGCAAAAATGAACTATTTCATCAAGATCAAAAGCTTTTGCACAGCAAAGGAAACAGTTCACAAAACCAAAAGACAACTGACATAATGGGAGAAGATATTTGCAAACGACATATCAGATAAAGGACTAGTGTCCAAAATCTTTAAAGAACTTAGCAAACTCAACACCCAAAGAATAAATAATCCAATCAAGAAATGGGCAGAGGACATGAACAGACATTTCTGCAAAGAAGACATGCAGATGGCCAACAGACACATGAAAAAGTGCTCCATATCACTCGGCATCAGGGAAATACAAATCAAAACCCTAATGAGATATCACCTCACACCAGTCAGAATGGCTAAAATCAACAAGTCAGGAAATGACAGATGCTGGCGAGGATGCGGAGAAAGGGGAACCCTCCTACACTGTTGGTGGGAATGCAAGCTGGTGCAATGTCTCTGGAAAACAACATGGAGATTCCTTAAAATGTTGAAAATAGAGCTATCCTACGACCCAGCAATAGCACTACTGGGTATTTACCCTAAAGATACAAACGTAGTGATCCGACGGGGTACGTGCACCTGAATGTTTATAGCAGCAATGTCCACAATAGCCAAACTATGGAAAGAACCTAGATGTCCATCAACAGATGAATGGATAAAGAAAAGGTGGTATATATACACAATGGAATACTATGCAGCCATCAAAAGAAATGAAATCTTGCCATTTGCGACAACATGGATGGAACTAGAGCGTATCATGCTTAGCGAAATAAGTCAGGCGGAGAAAGACAACTATCATATGATCTCCCTGATATGAGGAAGTGGTGATGCAACATGGGGTGTTAAGGGGGTGGGAGAAGAATAAATGAAACAAGATGGGATTTGGAGGGAGACAAACCATAAGTGACTCTTAATCTCACAAAACAAACTGAGGGTTGCTGGGGGAAGGGTGGGTTGGGAGAACGGAGGTGGAATTATGGACATTGGGGAAGGTATATGCTCTGGTGAGTGCTGTGAAGTGTGTAAACCTGGCGAGTCACAGACCTGTAACCCTGGGGATAAAAATATATTATATGTTTATAAAAAATTAAAAAATAAAATTAAAAAAAGAAGTTCCTCTTTCTTAAAAATATTATTGAATTGATGGTGCAGATTACAACAGTTATGTTTTAATAAGAGCAAATGTGTTAACAGACTCAACTTCACCCCAAAGGAGGGAGAGAATAGAGAACTTGGTTGGGATATATTTAATATGAAGTCGAAAGTTTTAATCTCAGAGTAAGATTAAGAGCTGGAGGGGTCTCAATGATTATTTGATTTGATCCCCTTTATATACACAAACATACACACTCACATATGTGTATTCACGTGTAAACTTACATAAAAAAAAGATGTAATAGGATCTGACATGACAATCCTAGAATTGCAGGGCTTAACGAGGCAAGTAAGAGCAAATATAAGGCCACCTACTTATGGAACAATAAGCAGAGATGTTAAATGAATTGATCTGATTTACACATAACCATGTAAGAAGACAACCAGTCCTTTTGCTTTTATTTTTTGCAAAAAGATCTTTCTGGTGATTTTTATAAAATATGGTATCTCATAATTTCCAAGTAAAATAAATCTTCAGGTTTTATTTTTATTAATATATTGCACAGAAATCATGTTCTTTCAGGCCATTTACAATTATGAACTTTATTTAGGATTCTGGATAGTTGTGTTGTACTGTCCTTTGTGTGGAATTTAACTTGTAAAGGACACACACACACACAAAAAAACCCTAAAATAGGAAGATAATATTATAGATTTAGTAATGAAAGTGAACACAAAACACAAACTATTCTAGAAGATGATTATGATTGACTCAAAAATTGTTATAAATCTCAAAAGAAAAAACTTTGCAGTCATTAAAAAACAAGTCAGAGAGGAAAGAATAAGAAAACCATGACCAAAATACCAGGCAGCCCTCAGATGATTCTACAAACAAATTTACTAAATTCTTTAATGAACTGACTGTATTTCAAATAAGAAGTGGAGAGCTCATCAATTCATTTTGTGATGCTGCTATAACCCTAAAAATAATCAGTTAATAACAGTGTCAGAAATAAAAGGTGTAAACAGTTAACATAGATGTAAAAATTCTGAACATTAGCCAACTGAATCCAACAACGCAGTGTTATATTTCTCCGTTGCTTAAGAATGCTGTCTTTTTGGATCCACTTTATGGAAGTATAAGTTCCCGTACCATAGAGTTTACATATAGGTAGGTATATAACTTATATATGTAAAATTTATGTATATATAACAAATATTATCTCCCAGTCAGTGGTTACCTTTTCATTTTTTACAATACTTTGAAGAACAGAAGTTTTTTTTTAAATTTTATTTTAATTTTTCAGTGTTCCAAGATTCATTGTTTATGCACCAAACCCAGTGCTCCATGCAATATGTGCCCTCCTTAATAACCGCCACCAGGCTCACCCAACCCCCCCCCCTCGCCCCTCCAGTTTGTCTCTCAGTTTGTCTCTCAGGGTCCACAGTCTCTCATGCTTTGTCTCCCCCTCTGATTTCCCCCAACTCACTTCTCTCCATCTCCCCATGTCCTCCGTGCTATTCCTTATGCTCCACATGTAAGTGAAACCATATGATAATTGACTTTCTCTGCTTGACTTATTTCACTCAGCATAATCTCCTCCAGTCCTGTCAATGCTGATATAAAAGTTGGGTATTCATCCTTTCTGATGGGGGCATAATATTCCATTGTACATATAGACCCTATCTTCTTTATCCATTCATCTGTTGAAGGGCATCTTAGCTCCTTCTGCAGTTTGGTGATTGTGGCCATTGCTGCTATGAATTTTGGGGGTACAGATGGCCCTTCTTTTCACTACATCTAGAACAGAAGTTTATAATATTGCTAACAGTATTTTATTTTATTCTTAGTGTTTTGGTGTTCTAACAAATTTTTGCTATCCCAAAATCACAAAAGTTATTCCCCATGTTTTCTTCTTAAAGTTTCACAGTTTTAATTTTACCTTTCAGTGTATAATCTATTCTGAGTTCATATATTAAGGTAAAGGTTATTCAGAAGTGAAATTCATTTGTTCCAATACCATTTGCTGAAAAGACAATCCTTTCCTCCATTGAATTGTCTTGGCAGCTTTGTTGAAAATCAATTGACCATATACCATATATGTGTTGGTCTATTTCTAGTCTCTGTATTTGTGAATGTTAATTTTATGCATCAGCTTGTCTGGGCTAAAGGATGCCCAGATAGCTGGTAAAACCTTATTTCTTCTTGTGTCTGCAAGGGTGTTTCCAGAAGAGACAAGCTGCTGATTTGGAGACAGAGTAGAGAAGAGCAGGTGGGCCTTATCCAATTGGTTGAAGGACCAGATAGAACAAAAAGGGAAAGGAAGGGTGGATTTGTTCTCTTTGCTTGAGCTGGACATCTCTTCTCCTACACTCTAAATCTGTCTTCCTGATTCTCGGGTTTTCAGACTCACACCATCAAGCTTCACCATATATACCTCTTCTCAGGCCTTTTGGCTGTAGCTGGTCCTTCTACCATTAGCTACCCAGGTCCTCAGACTTTGGACTCAGGCTGAATTATATCACCAGCTTTCCTGGTTCTCCAGCTTGTAAACGGCAGAACATGGAACTTCTTGCCCTCCATGATCACGTCGGCCAATTCCTATAATAAATCTCTTTTTGTTTACATCTGGACATATCCTATTGGTCCTGTTTCCCTGGAGAACTTTGAGTAACACAATATTCTATTCCACTGTTATCTGACTGTCCTTACATTAATTCCACACTGTCAGGATTACTCTTTGGTAAATCTTGAAATCAGGAAGGCAAGTTCTCCAACTTCATCTCCTTGTGGTCAAAATTGTTTTGACTATACTAGGTTATTTAACTTCTGCATAATTTTGGAATCAGCTTTTCAATTTCTATAAAGAAAAAAACCGCTGCTGGGATTTTGATTGAGCTTACATTAAATCTGTAGATCAATTTCAAGACAACCATCCTTTAAAAAACACTGAATTTGGGGGCACCTGTGTGGCTCACCTGTCTTCGGGCTACATATACATGAGCTTTGAGGATATTATACTATGCAAAATGAGCTAGTCACAAAAAGAAAAATACTGTGTGATTCCACTTACAGGAGGGATCTAGTCAAATTTATAGAAACAGAAGGTAGAATGGTGGTTACAAGGAGCTATGGGGAGAGTGGGGAAGAGGATGAGGAATTATCACTAATGTATGTGGAGTTTCATTTTTGCAAGATGAAAAGGTTTCTGGAGACTGGTGCACAACAATGTGAGTATACTCAGCACTAGGAACTATGCCCTTAAAAATGGTTAAGATGGGGGTGCTTCGTGGCTCTGTCGATTAAGCGTCTGCCTTGGTCATGATCTGCTGAGGTCATGATCCCAGGTCCTGGGATGGAGTCCTGCTTCAGCCTCCTTGCTCAGCAGGGAGTCTACTTCTTTCTAGTCTGCCATTCCCCTGCTTGTGCTTGCTTTCTCTCTCTCTCCCTCTCTCTCTTGCTCTCTCTGTGTCAAATAAATAAAGAAAATCATTAAAAAAAAAGTTTAAAATGGTGAGTTATATGTTTACTTTGCCACAATTAAAACTTTAAAAACATATTGAATCTTTAATCTATAAATACAATGTATCTATTTAGATTTTCTTTCAGGTCTCTCAGTGAATAGTTCTTACAATATTTTGTTAAATTTATCACTAGGTAATTTCATCACTTCACGTTTTTGATGCCATTGTTAAAAGGTGTCACTTGAAGAGAGTTTTACTACCTCCTTGACTGTTTATAACCCTTCTCTCCTCCCTCCCTTTCTTTTCTTCTTTTTTGGCAATGTGGAACTCAAGTGAAGAGAACAGACATCCCTTTCTTGCTCCCTAGAGAAAATGTTCACTCTTTTTCCATTAGATGTGTTGTTAGCTTTGAGTTTTTCACAGAAGATCCTTAACAGATCGAGGAATTTCTTTTTTATTTAGTTTTTTAGATTACTTAATATTAATGGATGTTGAATTTTGTCAAATACTTTTCCTTGCATGTTGAGGTCCTGGTGGCTATGTGTATCCTGTTAATATGGTGAACTATATGGGTTGATTTTTTAATGGTAAGCCAGTCTTACATTCCCAGGGCAAAACCCACTTGAACATGATGCATTGTCCTTTTTATATACTGATGAGTTTGACTGGCTATGTTTTTAAAAAGTTTTTATTTAAGTTCCAGTTACTTAACATACAGTGATTGGCTAAAATTTTGATAAAGATTTTTTAACCTGTATTATCACAATACATAGGGAAATATTTTTTTCTTCTTTCTTTTTCTTTCTTGTAATGTCTTTTTCTGAATTTGGTATCTCGTTAATACTTACATCAAAAAATAAGTTGGAAAATGTTTCTACTTCTCTATTTTTTAAATGATTGATGAGAAGACTTGTGTACAGTTCACCAGGCTAAAACTACCCTGGTCTGGAATTTTCTTCATCAAGAGAGACTCAGTCACATGTTACAATATTTAAGAACTATCAGGGCGCCTGGGTGGCTCAGTCAGTTAAAAGTCTGCCTTCACCTCAGGTCGCGTGCTTAGAGTCCTGAGATCAAGCTCCATATCGGGCTCTCTGTTCCGCAGGGAGTTTGCTTCTCCCTCTGTGTCTCCCTCTCTCAAATAAATGATTTTTTTTTTAATCTAAAAAAAATAAAATAAAATATTTAAGAAATAACAACCTAATCATATTTTCTATTTCTTCTTGAATCACATTGGTAATTTGCTTTTAAATTTATTAACATAGTTGTTTATAATATCCTCTTATTATTCCTCTAATATCTGTATGATCTGTAATGATGATCCATTCTTATTCCTAAAATCGGTAACTTGCCTCTTCTTTTCTTGACCATTCTAGTATACCTCCTTTCACCCCGTCTCATTCTTTGAGCTACTGCTGTTATGTATTTTCCTTCTACATTTATTACAAGCTCCACAGTAAACTGTTATTATTACTACTTCTTTATTTTTTGTTGTTTGCTTATTTATTTATTTTTAATTTCAGTATAATTAACATAAAGTGTTATATTAGTAATTACTTCTTCAAGCTGTTATATTTACATACACATTTACTATTTCCAGGGCTTTTCTTTCCTTTTTAAAATCCAAGTTAGTGGTATGATTCTACTTCAACCTGAGGAATTTCTTCTAACATTACTTAGAGCACAGGCCTATTGGGGGAAGAAAATCATTCCAGATTCTGTTTGTCTGAAAGTGAATATTTCGCCTTCATTTTTGAAGAGTATTTTCACTGGACATGTACTTCTAGGTTCTCACTTTTCTTTCAGAAATTTGAAGATGTCTTCCCAATGTTTTCTGGCTTTTACTGGTCCTGAGGAGAAGTTTGGGACATTGTTAATTTTGTTCTTGTGAATGTAATGTCTTCCCCCCCTGCCCCAACCACTGGTTGCATATAAAATTTTTTCTGCATCATTGGCTTTTAGTAATCTGAGTACGATGTGCCTTGGTGTGTTTTGCTTCATTGTTATTTCTGCTTGGAATTTATTAAACTTTCTTGGATCTATCATTTTAGAGTTTTCACCAAACTTTTAAAAATATTAATGCCTTATATTTCTTCAAAAATATTTTCTCCTCTCTCCTCATTCAAATGATACATTGAATCATTGGATATTTTCCAAAATACCATTAAAGCACTGTTCATTTTTGTTTGGTCTTTTTTTCTTTTTCTCTTTCAATTTGGATAGTCCATAATGCTATGTCTCCAGTTTTACTGACTTTTTTCTTCTGCAGTGTTTAATCTGCTACTAATCCCACTCAGTGAACTTTTCTTTTCAGGTATTATATTTTTCAACCTTACAAGTTATGTATATATGTTATTAAATTTGATATCTTAAATATACATAAGATTATATTATAATACATATATAATATATAAGTAATTACTAATAGATATTCTATGTATTATATATAATACATATTATATAATATGTATTATAATATTATATTATAATACATTATATATAATTATACATACATTGTATATGGTACATACATATACATAAATATATATATATATATACCTTAAATTTCCCTTCTGATTATGTGTATGTCTTCCTTTAAGTTCTGAACACAGCTCTGACTTCTTCCAGGTCTAAAGCCAGGATGCCAGAAGATCTCTGTTGCCCTTTCGTCAGAAGTCACAATTCCATACACCCTGTGCTCCAATGTGTTTAAGCACTTGTTTCCTTATTTTGTCCACTTTCTAATTGTCCATGACAGAAGGACAAGTCCAGTGACAATGACTACAACACGGAAGTGGAAGTTATGTATAAGCTTTAAATACACAAGCTAAATTCATCTTAAAGCCTCCTGTCCCCTTTTCTTCAGTTTCTCTTACTAGAATGTAAGTTCTATCAAAGTCAGGGACTTTGGTCTCTTTCCTTCCTGCTGTACCTCTATTACCTAAAATATGCCATAAATATTTGTTAAGGCATCAAATCAGTTATTTATTTTATCTCTAATTTAAAGTACATTAGCCAAGAAAGAGTGATAGTATATTTATTCTAGTAAATTCAAGGTTCAACACGGTACAATTTTTATAATCAATAATTTTATAAAACAGGAGTGTTTAGCTAGCACATGAGGCATTACTAATTAGCATAATGTTTGTGAAAAATGTGTTCTCCTTGACGGAATTAAATATATTTAGAAAATGGGGATTAGCTAACATATTTCAGAGATATTCCCCACCCTTTAAGGGTGTCCTTATGTCCTTTAAGGACATAAGAATTCAAAGAGTCTGTAGTCTGAACCCAGAGAGATGCTTTGTGGTTTAATCTTTAAACAAAACACACTTGGAATTCAGCCATTGGTCAAGACAAATATCTGTTTGCCTGGACACCAACCATGGAATTTTGTCATACATTTCATGCAAAGTGCTATTCAGAGCACCCAAATGTACCTAGAGCTGGAATTTCACCTAGATTAGAGAGCGGGGTACACGAACAGTTTTATATCCACTTTCTAACCAATACTGGTTTAGTATATGTTAGTATGTGTACAGAATTTTGTCTAAGATATGCTTTCATTATAACGAGAAGGGAGATTGTGAGGCAGTAGCTAACTTTCTCCTACCTTAAGCTCTTCAGAGGTTACTGCTGTCTACCAAGCAATAACAGTTATGCAGGACCAAATTTACTTAGGTTAATTTTAATTGACCAAGTTGGGTTTATTCTCAAGAAAGCTAAATTAAATTCTATTAATACGGTTCATCTTATTAATAGATAAAAGGAGGAAATCTTAGAATCATGTTAGAAGATACATCATAATTCTGATATATAATTTCAAACACATTCATAATTTTTAAAAGATTCAGCAAACAAGAAATGGAAGAGACATTCTTGAACTTGAAAATTGTTGTAACCAAATCTAAAGTTAAATAGACCTATGAGATAAAACGAAAACCAAAGAACAGTTTATTTTATAGATAATATATTATATAGTACTCTAAAGGTAGCATTATGAGCTAGTGGGGAAAGTAGGAACTACTCAAAAAATTGTGCCCCTTTTACTACCTGGAAGGAATTGACCTTTGTTTTTTTCTGTCGTAACCTAGAAGTGCTAGCAGCCCTTGATTAAAAAGTTGGAATTACTTCAATAGAAGGTCAAAATGACTAAATACCTAATCTCTTACTAATAGTATTTCAAATGCAATCTTATTGTATGCAGTTAGTTTTATTGCATACAGTGGGACAATTCGCTGTCCCCTGAAGGGAAAATACTCCATCCATTACACACCATACACAAAAATAAATTCCAAATGCATTTAAAGACTTAAGTGTGAAAAGCAAAAGACTGGAAACTAGGAGAAACCATTATGGAATGTCTCTGTGACCTTGGAATAGAGAAATATTACTTAAATAAGATAGAAACACCTAATAATTCATCAGAAAAGACTCATGAATTTTATTATGTTAATAATATTTAACTTCAGCATTAAAATGTATCTTAGACAATGATAAAAATCATTGCACATAAAATCAGCCACAAATTAATATCAAAATTTACACGTAACATTCAGCAATTCCATAAGTAAAAAACAAACCATGGTGGAAACTGGCAAAGTTATATGAATGGGTAGTTCAAAGAGGAAATATAATTGGTTAATAAGCATATGAAAAGATATTTAAACTCACTAGTAACAGGAAAGTGAAGCTAAAAATAGTAAAATACTATTTTGTACTCATTAGCTGGCCAAAGATTAAACCTAAGCTTTGGGTGGGGATTGTAGAAAAATGAGAACTCAGGGAGCACAGAGAATCAGAGCACCCACTTTAGGAAACCATTTGTCAACAGCTAGCAAATCCCTAAATGATGTATTTAGGTGCCCTTTTAAAGATTTCATTCATACACACGTCGAGTAGCAGACAAGTTCAGTGGGTGTCCATTGCAGCATTTTGTAACAGAAATGTTGGAAACAAGCTAATACTCATCATTATCAGGGCAATGAACAAACATGAACTGTGAAGATCCATGTGAAAGAGGTGTTTGTCTCTAGCCCTTTCCTGAGGCTCAGTACCTAGAACAATGACTGGTTTTTAGTAGACACTAGACACATACTTGCGACATAAATGACTCAATGAATGTTCACGCCATGTTATATCATACAGCAGATAAAATACTCTACGTTCATTGACACTGATGAATCTCAAAGAAAAAAGGCCTGCAAAAGAACTTGTGGAGGATAAATTTGCATGTATGCATATTTTCAAAGCACACAAAACAATGTTATGTATTATTGATGCAGATGTAGGCACGTTACACAAATTCAAAATCCACCTGGAATTAAACCAGTCTTGCCCACGTCCACACCAACTAGCAGAGCCAAACCATCACCAGTCCTGTGCCGGATTATTATTGCCTTACCCTCCAAACTGGTCTCCCTGCTCTGCCCATGTCCTGCCTGGAATCTATTCTAAACAATAGTCAGGATGGTTCTGTTAAACGTTTGTCTGCTCAAAACTCTCAGATGGTTCTCAGAAATTCCTTATGATGGACTGCAAGGGTCTGCCTCGTCCCCAGCCCTTGGATCCCTAACCTTGCTCATTCCTCCAGATCTGCCCCAGCCTCTCTCCTTAAACCTAGGCTCCCTTGGCCTAGAATATCTTTGGCCCTGATGACTGTGTGCTTTTCTCCTCTTCATTCTTTAGCTCTTCCTAAAATGTTACCCTGTCACTGAATTGTTCCCTGGCGATCTTATCCAAAATTGAACACCCGTCCCATCCCCGCCCTGTTTTTTTTTTTTTCCTGCTTTATTTTTTTCTTAGCACATGTTCCCATCTAATATACTATTTATTTTACTTAGTTTTTGCTCTCTATCCCTACACTCTTTTAAGCGTCAGCCTCAAGAGTGCAGACACATTTGTCTATTTGATTTGTTGCTAAATATCCAGGAAGTAAAACATTGTCCGGTGCAGAGTGGGCTCTGAATCAAACATAAAAGCATAGTAGTCAGGATGCAGGCTTCTTCCAGAATAGTGACTGCCTTTGGGGACCAAGAAATGTGGGTAGAATGGGGGGGCTATTTCCAAATGCATTATATTGTTTTATATTCTAATCAACAAAAGAATGAAGCAAGCATGGCAAATGCTAGCATCGAAAGAATCTAAGTAATATATAGTTGTCTATTCCATTATTTTTCATGCTCTTAAATTGAGGAATAATATCTATATAAAAAAGCACACTAATATTAAGTGTACAATTTTTTTTAAGATTTTATTTATTTATTTGTCAAAGAGAGAGAGAGCACAAGCAAGGGCAGAGCTGAGCAGGGAACCTGACTTGGGACTCAATCCCAGGACCCTGGGACCATGACCTAGCTGAAAGCAGATGCCTAACCAACTGAGCCACCCATTCATCCCTTGAGTGTACAACTTTGTACACTTTTTTTAGAGAAAGAGAGCATGCAAGTTGGGGGAGGGGGAGAAGAGAAAGAAAATCCCAAGCAGGCTCCATGCTCAGCGCAGAGCCAGACATGGGACTCAATCTCACCACCATGAGATCATGACCTGAGCTGAAACCAAGAGTCAGAGGCCTGACCGACTGAGCCACCCAGACACCCCAAGTGTACAACATTTTTTACATATGTGTACAGCCATGTGATCACCAGCTAAATTAAAATCCAGAAAATGTTTAGCACTCTATAAATGTTGCTTGTGCTCCTTCCCAGTTTATACCACTCCTGCCCCAGATAATCACTATTCTGACTTCAGTTTATCAGTTACATTTGCCTGTTCTGGAAATGCATACAAACAGGTTTATAGAAAGAGACTGTTCTGTGTCTGGCTTCTTTTACTGAACATAATGTCATTGAGACTTTTCCACGTTGTTGTATATACCAGTAAATCACTTTCTAAAAATTATAGTATGCCACTATAAAAATATACACAAGTATCTACCTAGCTTCCCATTCAGACATTTGATTTTTTTTTTCCTCATGTTTTGGCCCTTATGCACAAACATCTATAAATTTCCCAAACATATTTATTATAAACATATGCCCTCATCTCTCTTGTCTGTATTCTAGAACTGGACTATCTGAATCTTAGGTTAGGTATATGCTTAGACTTAGTAAAAATTGCCAAGCAGTTTTCTAAAGGGATCGCTAGCACCAGCAATGTCTGAGTTGCAGTTGCTCACATCCTTGTCAACACTTGTTATTATCAATCTTTTAAAATTGTAGCCATTCTGGGGGCACCTGGGTGGCTCAGTGGGTTAAGGCCTCTGCCGCGGGCTGAGGTCAAGATCTCAGGGTCCTGGGATTAAGCCCAGCATTGGGATCTCCGCCCCGCATCGGGTTTTCCACTCTGCAGAGAGCCTGCTTCCTCCTCTCTCTCTCTGCCTGCCTCTTTGACTACGTGTGACCTCTCTCTCTCTCTCTCTCTCTGTCAAATAAATAAAAAAAATCTCTTTTAAAAAAATTGTAGCCATTCTGGAGGGTGTGTGGCCATATCTCATTTCAGATTTTAATTTGCGTTCTCCTTATGAGCAGTAATGTGAAACACCTTATTCACTTCTTGGCCATCGGATATCCACTTCGGTGAGGTGCCCACTTTATAAAGTAGGTGGGTTGGCTTTGCTTATTATTTGTAAAAATTCACCTGTTCTGGAGAAGTTTCTTCAGATGCAGGTTGTGAATCTATGGCTTTCTTCCGTTTCCTTAATGAAGTTTTTGGTGAGGAGAAATATAAGATCTGGATGAGATCCATCTTCATGCTTTTGGATATTTAAAGTACTCTTTAAGTACTTTAAGTAATTAAAAATTCTTAGTTAAAAAGAGAGAGAGAGAGAGAGAGAAGAGGATCTTTCCTCTTTCTCGTAGTTAGAATATATATGGTCGGAAGGATCCTTTCTCTTCTTTCCTTCCTTTCTTTTCCTCCCTCTGTCCTTTTTTTTCTTTTTTTTTTTTTTCTTTCTTTATTCCTTTCTTTTCCCTTCTTTCTCTTTTGCTGTGTATTGTATTAACTTACCGAGCACTAAGATGAACGTGGGGGTTAATTTTTAACTAGGCAGGACCCGCTTCCCAGCCCCCCACCCCCTTCTCCAGGGCTGTTCCCGCACCCGCTGTGCCCTGGCCTGTGCGCACCTTCCCCACAGCGCCATCCTGCGGCTAGAGGCGGCTTTGCCTCCCCTGTGGCTGATGGCCGATGGCGCGCAGGCGTGATGGGGCGCCGGGTGAAGGGCCTGGCCGCGGCGGGGAAGGTTGCGCGGGGTGCCCCGCGGGAGCAGCCAAGTGGCAGGTGCTGCTGGAGCAGAACCGTGAGCTGCCCCGAGCAGGCGGCAAACATTTCTGGGGCTCCTGCTTCATCAGGTTTCGGAAAACCCAGTTGGCCGGTGCTGTGATAAACGCGCTGCGGCGGCAGGGCCGGCCCAGACTCACTCCTGTTTTAGGATAAATAGTTCAGATTCTACTTGAGACTAATTAAGTCAACTCCGCTTCATCAGCTTCAGGAAGAACGACGGGAGTGAAACGGGATTCTCCTGTTTGATCAGTGTGCTGAGAAGCCGGCGCTCACACAGAAGGAAAAGGGCGGAAATGAGCCTTATGGTGCATGAATTTCAGGGGCTTTGCGTTGGGCCAGATTTACAATCCAAGTGATTGCCTGGACAACACTCAGGAGCTAGAGATTGCAGTCGTGTTTCATGAATGCAGGGGAAATGTCTTCTAAGATGAGAGCAGTATCTCCAGCCCTTTGGAGTAGCCACCACCGGGTAGCTTGCTGCACTGCGGCATCTGGAATCGGGACCTTCCTTACTCCACGCGGAGCCTCCATTTCCACGCTTGCTCCCAACCCCCTGCGCTTGCTCAGGATTATCTGGGCACACATCTGTCTCTGTCACCAGACAGAAGCTTCTTTAAGTCAGGCTGTGTTCTATGCCCTCTCTCACATAGAATGTTGCTTTTGTAAATAATAATAATAATAGTGAATACTATTTAACTGACCAAACTTCTGCTCATCTAGGCAAAGGCCGTTCCTGAACACCATGTATACCATGTATACTTACTATTTTTTTTTGATGTTGCACTCTGTAAAAATTCATTTATCTATCTTAAAATTTTGATTCCAGTAGAGTTAACATACAGTGTTATATTAGTTTCAGAGGTACAATAGAGTGATTCAAAGATTCTATACATGACTCAGTGCTCATCCAGGTAAGTGCCCTCTTAGTCCTCTTCACCTATTTCACCCATCCCCCCACCGACCTCCCCTCTGGTGACCATCCCTTTGTTCTCTATAATTAACAGTGTGTTTTTTGTGTTTTTTGTTTCTCTCTCTCTCTCTCTTTTTTTTTTTTTTTTTTTTTTTTTTTGGTTGCTTCTTAACCACTTTAAAAACAAGGACTGTTTCCTTCTGGAAAATGTTCCTTGTTCCAGGGATAGCATATGACATTGCAGAGTAAATATGCTAGGATAGGAGGAAAACAAAATAGATCTCTAACTTCAAAACTTTTTGAAATGTAAGTCTGTTAGAACTCCTCTTGTGGAGGCCACCACAACCCTGGTCCCTTTATAGTTTCCAGCAGGACAGTTTCTTTGAGAATTTTTCTGCATCTCAAAACACAAACTTCAACAGCTGCCTTAAGTAGCAATGTCTACTTTGGAAAGCTGGTCATGAAAAATTCTGGATTCTCTGGCCTCTAACAGAAGGTTTCTATTTTATTTCTTAGGTAACTGAAAGGGGCTGGTTTTTAATCTACAAAACTCTGTTGTCTAGATCTCCTTAGAGATCTCTGCTTTGCCTTGCACACTTTTCATGGTAATTAAGATGCTGGGCTTTGTTACTGTTTATGATGCAGAGACATAAATTTTAGGGAACATGATACTTGGTCTTGGAGAAGATAGTATTCTCTTAAAAATCCTCTTATTAATTCACATTGAATTAAGCAAGCACACTTCTGAATAACATGGAATCTGTCTTTTCTGGATGATGGAAAATAAGACTAGGTAGGATGGTGAAATTTTCACACATAGTCGAGGAACATCATAAAAAGTAAAAAGAGTCAAAGAATAATTTATAGAGGAAAAAATAGAGACAACATATTACAAAATAAGGCAGAGTTTAGAAAAGAGAATATGTGTTAATCCATCCAATCCAAATCAAGGAGATAACTGATAATGCCTAACAGAAATTAGTCATTTATTTATTCAACCACTCTTTCTTGGCCGTATGAGATGGTAAGAAGAGCTGCCAACTTATACAAGGCATTGATCCAGTCCCTAAAGGAGCCCTAAGGGCAGGACTGGCCCTAAGCCAAATTAGGAAATCTAGAACATAACATTTATCTTCAGTTTTTTTCTTTTCTTTTTGTGAACTTCTCCCCTGCCCCTTTCCCTTTCTGTGGTTAAATTTCCAAATTCTAGGCACAGAATTAAAAACCTTCTAGGAAATACATGTAGTTAGTATACTTATGGCTAACTAGGAATCGAGGTCGATGTTTCCTCTCAACAGTGGAATTCATATTTTAAAGCTTATCCATTTCAATAGAAATGCTTGACTGGCTCTGGTAAAACAAATCAGAAAAAGCTGGATTCAAATTCATCCGCAGAGAATAACAATAAAGAGATCTTTCTTTGAACCCCCAGGTAAAGCCATCCCACATTTTATTATTGTGAGAAACTAAAGGATAGCTTGTTTAACTGAAAACTTGAAATAACTTCAGTTATAGCCAAAAAGAAAATCTTGAGTTGGGTCAAATGCTTCAAGGATTTACATCATGGAACAGTAAAGGAATATTCTCTCTGCAATCTGCTTCTCCAAAGACTGTAGCTGGACTGCTCGGAGCACTATTTGTTAACAGAAGTAAGTTGATATAGTTGAGAGGGTCCAGAACAAGGCACCAAAATGATCAAAGGAGTGACTTGTGCATTAAGATCAAAAGACCTGGCAGTGTGTAGATTGGCCAAGTAACTGTGGAAAGGGGGTACCTGGATAGTCGATAGCGTCTACAAATATTTAAAAGGTGTTAACACTAAAGAAGGCGGCAAGTCCTTATTTTGCCTGCTTGGAGGTGAAACAGTGAAGGTAAAACTAAAGAAAGAAAAATGTGCCTGCAATATCAGAAAATACTTCTAACAAATAACAATTGACGTTTTGCAAAATTAGATCGTGTGAAGCACTAGGTCCACTATGTCCATAGCAGAAACTAAGCCTGAATAACTTTCTTCGTGAATCATTATATCTCACTGTATTTCTTGCCTCTATGATGCATTACTTAATACTTAGTAATGTATCTTCTTCTGCCTGTTGCTCAAGTTCTTTCACAGCCTTATAGGTTCCACCAGTGACACTGTACCTACTTTTTGGCAAAGTATGACTTGGGTAGCCTACTTATAATGACATACACCAATAGGAAAGCCTTGGAATGGTCGTCATCTTGGTATGTGCTCTATATGCAGCATCTTTGTTAACCAAGGAATACCTAGTTCAAAATGACAGTAGTTTAGGAGCGAGAAGCAAGCTTGATGTAATTAGCATCAGAGAGGCTGAATGACTTCTCTAAAACATATAAGCCTGATGACCAAACAGGGGCTAAAACAAGGTCTTCACCTGGTTTTCACAATGGGACCTGATTTCTACCATATGGCAATTCTTTTATCTCAAAAAAAAAAAAAAAAAAAAAATGCAGTCCTCTCTGACTCCAGGTGACTGTCTCCATTTATTTTTCTTAAACGTATGATTAGCAAATTTTAGGAATGTTTTTCCCTCTGCCAGATTTCCAAATGCTCACATTTTAATTATTGCATAGAAGAGATTCATTTAAAACTGCAAACTAGGTTCATAAATAGCATGGTTCTTATCCTAATGGGAGAATGATGTTGGGGCAAAGCCTCGCCGAAGGTCAACTCACCCATTGCCTTTGACACTGAGATGCTTGAGCTAAGAAGGGAGGCCTTCTTCCTCACACACAAAATGAACAGTCCTGCTCACTGCAACTTCTCTACCTAGATCAAGCTTCACACTTCCCATTGAAGTCTGGGATAAGAAGACCTTAAGCAGTGAAGAGCCATGATTGCCTTGTCACCACCACAGTCTGGGACAGTCTTACCAAGTGAAAGTGAGGACCATATCATTTCTTTTGACCATAAAACTTCAACAGTGTTAGGAGGACTGTGGAGAATGAGCTACATCGTATGGTAAGGAATGATGTATTGCCCCGCTGGCCTCCCTCTTCATTGATGGCCCATTTGGTTCTCAGCTAGACTCGTGATATGAGGACAAGTACGACGTAGATCCTGCCTTCAAAGAGCTCAGGGTCTGATGTGCAGAATGGAAACAGAAACCACTTTGGAAGACTGTAGGATTTGGTATGAAAGAGATAGTAGGTGCTACAATGGGTTATTCAAGAGGGAGAGACAATAGGCACCCATTCCTGCTGATGTTAGGGAAAACTACCTGAAAGAGCAGTCTATTTTGGTTTATTAAATGTTCTTCCTGTTCTATTTCTCTACATGTACACAAATACAGAATATTCATATGGTGAACGGGTTTATATATTAGACTGTTATGCAACTTGCTTTAAAAAAAAAACTTAAAAAATATCATAGATATCTTTCCATATATGTCCATGTCATTTTTCCAAATAGTTAGAGAGTATGTATTTCCATCATTTAGTTAACCGTTGCTCTGTTTCAGACCATTGGGTTGTTTCTAATTGTCACTAACTACCAATGTGATCTGAATGACAGCCTCCCCCTCATTTGGTCCCACAGAGGGTGCCTGTCTGCTCATTGGGCTTGGGATGGACCAGGGTGGGTATCTTTAGCTTTTGGAGTTAGAGTCCTCTGCTGGCTGGCATCACCCATCTCCCCGCCCCTGCCCCATCAGAGCACCACAGCAGGGTGACTCATTCAGTGCTCTTCAGAAGGCCATAGAGGAGGGGCTGCACTCTTTCAAAAAATCAATACAATCTCACATCTTTTCAGATCAAATACACATTGGCTTCTCAGGGTCCTGTTAGTAACATTTCCCCCACAAGAATAAGTGAGCTAAATACCCTAAAATATTTCAGCTTTATGGGCAGGATGGAAAGAAGTTGAGGGAGGTGGTGGTCAACAACTGCCCAACAACCAGTCCCTTTGTTGTTCCAGCTTCTGTTTCGTTCTCGAGAGGGCATTCCAGGTGGATATTCCAAGATTTCCCGAGTTTCTCTCATCTCCCAGGCCTCCTGAGTTCTGACATCTACTGTCCCCACCCCTAGCTCAGGACAGTTGACCCCCACTGGAGGGTAACAGAGGAGGCCTCAGCCAAACTTCAGTGGAGCCTCTCTCTGTTAGGTTTTTATCACTAGACATGGACAGAAAATGGACAGAGATGGGCATCTCTTGGTGTCTCCCCACTAGTGAAGCTGAAACTGATTAACCACCTGAAGTACCTGAAGAAAACCCAATTTACCATGACTCTATGTGAGGAATTTGTGATCAAGCCTAATTCTCCTATGACCTTGACTCTGACTCTATTCCTTCCAAGATAATGACCTTGGCTGAACTATGTCAAAGGTGCATCAACCTCACTCCTGGCCTGATTACTATTCCTTTTTTTTAAAGCTTTCATTTGTTTATTTATTTATTTATAGTGAGCAGGAGCAGGGCAGAGGGAGAGGGAGAGGGAGAGAGGATCTCAAGTAGACTCTACACTAAGCCCAACACAACGCTCAACCCCATGACCCAGAGATCATGACATGAGCTGAAATCAGGAGTCTAGAGCTTAACTGACTGAGCCACCAAGGTACCCCTGGCCTGATTACAATTTCTAATGCCTCCACATTAACCAAAAACACCTCTGCATGAGCCATCAGGGCAAATGGCACCATGAGCAATTTTTTTTCTGGTCTCCAAGTTTCTCCATTGAGAGCAGGAGTGAAACTATCATTTCACTTGCCACACAAATAAGACAGGGATGTATACCTTGTCAGCGATCCTTGTGTACACATGAGTGCATTCCCAGAACTAGAATGGATCAGCAGAGCCATACTGCCAAGTGCAAATTACAGTTCTTCCATCAGGGTACTACTATGGTAAATATCCCTTTCCTTATGCATTACCAGCTCTTTATAGGTGAAGGAGGAATTGAAAGGATGAGACAGAATTAGGCAGGGTAGAGGGCAAGGCTGGGAGGAACATAGGAGGTGCTGTTAGACAAAACAGCACCAAAAAGACACAGAGGAGAGTAGAAGTTCATGCCTCTGAGAACTAAATCCACTCATCCTAGCACTCGTTGATTTATGCATTCAATAAATGTTTTTTAAGTGCCTACTATGTGCCAGCTTTGGGTATTCAGTATGCTGGGGAAATGCTAGGCATTGAGTATACATTGCTAAACAAAATAGGATTTATGCTGCTAGAACCCAAAGTACAGAATTTCACAGAAGTTATGTTGGAAGTGCACAGAAGGTCAGATCACACACTGTCTTATAAGGAAGCTTGGTCTCCATCCTACAGGCAAAAGGAAAATGATATGATGCTATGGACTGAATGTGTGGTGTCCTCCCCCCATGTCATTCACATGTCAAAACCCTAATCCCCAGTGTGAAGGTATTTGGAGGTGGACATTGAGACATAATTAAGTCATGAGGGTGGAGTCCTCAAAATGAGATTTGTGCCCTAAGAAAAGACAAGAGATGGCTTGCTGCTCTGTCTCTCTGTCTCCCTCCCTCCACACCTACCATGTGAAGACAGGGTGAGAAGACTGCCTGTGAGTAGAACCCTGATCTCAGACTTCTAGCCTCCAGAGCTTTGAGAGGTAAATGTTTGTTGTTAAACCACCCAGTCTATGGTACTTTGTTACACAGCTTGGCTGACTAAAGCATATGATCATAAAGGGGGTCTTAGACCACCCAAACTAACCACAATAGGAAAATAAATTCAAGGAAGCCTAGACTTTAGGGCATGGTGAAAAGACATGCTTGTCTTTCCTCTCCCGGGGAAGGTGATGAGCTAGCACATTTCTAAATTGAAATTGGAGAATGTATCCCAATATATAAACTCATGCTGCACTGTTATACGTAAAGACACTATACCTTAAAACAGTTATCCTAAAAATACAAACACTGAAAACCATTTTGTGCATAAGCTAACTATTCTGAAGCTGACTTGAGGGCTTGATATTGCTGTTAAAAATAAGGATACTCTATGGGACATCTGGGTGGCTCAGTCGGTTAAGCATCAGACCCTTGGTTTTGTCTCAGGTCATGATCTTGGGGTCCTGATCTCAGGGTCCTGAGATGGAGCCCCAAGTCCTGCTCTGTGCTGGGTAGAGCCCACCTAAGATGTCTCTCTGCCTTTCTCCCCCAACCACAAGTCCACGCATGTACACTCTCTCTCTCCCTCAAAAACAAAAAGGATACTCTAATTCAGAGAAAATAGCCTTTCCTAATGATGACACAAAGTCCAGAAATCAGGAAAAAAAAATACTCAATTGTTTCTGTGTGCATTGGTGCACAATGGTGCATACTGGGGAAGGGGATAGAAAATGAAATTAGAAATGAGAATATGGGGCACCTGGGTGGCTCAATTAGTTGAGCTTCTGCCTTTGGTTCAGGTCGTGATCTCGGGGGTCCTGGGATGGCGCCCTATTCAGTGGGGGAGCCTGCTTCTCCCTCTTACTCTGTCTCTCAAATAAATGAATAAACTCTTTAAAAAAAGAAATGAGGATAGAAGGGAAAATATGCAAAATAAAATGAAGTAAAATACAATTCAGTAAAACAAAAAAGAGTAAAATAAAACAATAGATCAGAAGAGTTTCTACATAGATAATAGTATGCCACAAGCTAAGAATAACTTATTTAATTGATTGTGTTATACCCATATATAAATACAGACAAGTCTAAAATACAAGTAGCAGGTTTAGCAATAATATTTGCAACATATATAATAGACATATTATTTATGATATAAAAATCATTGTTTCAAATAAATCAGAACATGTTAAATATTCAAAAAAGATAGCAAATCACAATAATGGAAATACAAATGACCAATACATTTCTGAAAAACTGCCTAATTTCACTTATACTGTAATAAGGAATAAAAATTAAAACAGTGAGGTAATATTTTTCACCCAATGGACCATAAAAAAGGAAATACTTATAACATTCAATGTGAAGCTAAGTAAAAGTTGGGAAAAACAGTTCATTTTCATATACTGCTAGCAATAATGTTAATTGGTGCAACCTTTTTGAGAGTAATGTGACAATACCATAAAACTGTAAATGCATATCATTTGACCTAACAATCTTCCAAAAATCTTTCCTAATATAATATAAATATAAGGAACATTCTGGCAAAGATATTAACTATGGTATCATTTACAATAACAAAATAATTGGAAATAACCTAATATCAACTAATAAAGGGATATCGTGCTAGCATTCTAATATATTTAGTGTAAAAAAGTAAGTTTTAAAACAATACAGAAAGATACAACATGGTCTTGTTTCGTTTTAAAAAATGTGTGTGGAGGGGTGCGTGGGTGGCTCAGTGGGTTAAAGACTCTGCCTTCGGCTCAGGTGATGACCCCAGGGTCCTGGGATCGAGCCCCGCATCGGGCTCTCTGCTCAGCAGGGGGCCTGTGTCCCTTCCTCTCTCTCTCTGCCTGCCTCTCTGCCTACTTGTGATCTCTGTCTGTCAAATAAATAAATAAAATTAAAAAATATATATGTGTGGGTTGGCTGTGTGACTCAGACGGTTAAGGGACTGATGCTTGGTTTCAGCTTAGGTCATGATCTCATGGGTCATGATACGGAGTCCCATGTCAGGCTCCAGGCTCAGTGGAGAGTGGGGAGTCTTCTTGAGATTCTCTCTCACTCTGCCCCCCTCCATTCATGCAGGTGTGCTCTCTCTCTCAAATAAATGTCTTTTAAAAATGTGTGTGTATGTGGTATGTTGCGTGGCATGGGGTGCGGAGTTTATGCATAGAGGGTGGTGTAGGTGTGTGTAGGACATAGGTATCGTGTGTGTGGAATACGACATATATGCAGTGTGTAGAGTATATGTGTGGTGTGTGTGTGTGGTGTATGAGTGAGGTACTGGGTCTGTGCCTGATATGGTGTGCGGAGTTGGGGGAGTGGTGTATGTATAGTGTGTATGGCGTGTGTGTATGGTATGGTGTGTGTGTGTGTGGCATATGTGCAGTATGGTATGAATGTGTGGTGTGTGTGTGTGTGTGTGTGTCCACGGGAGGCATGAGTGTGTGACCCCGGTGTAAAGGGTTTGGATTGGAATTAAGGAGGGAAGCAGTTCATTCCCACTGTACACATTTCAGTATCCTTTGAGCTCTTACTATAGACACCTGTACTGATGTTCTGATCTCTGAGTCATGTTTCTCTTTTCATGCTAGACCTTAACAGAGGAAATGGTGCAATTTCTATTCAAATTCCAGCACAAGCGACCTTTTTCTTAGGAACCTCATCTGAAAACAGTGTCTTATTTTACAATCTCTCCCCAGTGTCAGAGACATGCCCAATAAAGGGACTGATTGTCAGAGACATTTGTTTCATAACGCTTTGCACGTAGATACAATCGTGAGATAAAGCAGTGGCAACGCATTTCCCGTATTAAATATCACACAGAAGCCGGTACTTCAGATACCAACCAGAAGGTTAAATAAATACTAGAGAAGAACACCTTTGGCAGAAACCAGTGTGTTAGATACCTTCTCTGTTTGGTATTTGCCAGTAATGAAAAAGGCAGCCGTACTAGAGGCAGCAGTGGGAGCGGCCTCAAATCAAAAGAATATCTGTCTAGAGGTATGTTCAATGAGCTGTTGACAGGGGTTACTTCCGGGGGCAGGATGAGGCTTTTGCTTCTTGCTTTAATTATTTAAAACTATATAATTTTTAATTAAAAAATCAGAATTACGGGTGATATGAGTGAATTTTTTTTACTTTGTCTTTAATTACCCTATTTTCTATAATTAATATATGATGTTTTATAATTAGAAAAAATCTCAAATATATATAAAAATATATAAATATATATTAGATAAATATATATTAAAAATATCAAATATAAATCTTAAAATTAACATTTTCCAGAGATGGACACATAAGCCGCCTCCTACTGGGGATCCCTGTGGCCCAAGAAACCTAGATTAATTTACAGACTTAAGTCAGCAGGGCTCCCTACTTGTGAAACAAAACAAAACGAAACGAAAAGGCACTTTAGAAAGATAATTTAACTAGCAGAAAACAATAGGGCAATAGTGTGATCTTGTAAAAGAGCACGGCTTTAGAATCATATACTCTTGAGGTTGATTTTAGGTATAGGACCTTAGAAAGTAACATCGCTCTTCTGACCCTAGTCTCCTGACCTTTGAACTTGGGGATTTAGTGTGAATCAAGCAGAGTACGAGACAGGATAGAGATAGTAAACCAGGAGGTGTTGTTATCTACTCTGCAGAATGCACATGGAAACAGAATTCCACCACATTCCCAACCTCTCAGAGACCCCAAACGAGCTGTCATGTCATCATCAAGACATTAGACAGAGGGCTGGACACTTTGTTGCCTCTAATTATAAAGCCTCTCATGCCAGGTCCCATGGGCATGCTGGCCCAGAGTCCTTTACTTCTGGTCACTCTCATTACTTTTTACCAGTTGGATACGTCTACCTTTTACTGGTGGAGGTCCTCACTATTCACCGATGTCAGGTACAGTCCCACAAGACCACACCCTTAATCTGAGTACAAGAAGTCTTGTTCCTTCCCAGAGATTTCTGGAACCCCACACCACACCAGGAGAGCAGAATCACAAAAAGCTTTCCCTCCCCAACCTCTGATATACACAGACCACCTCTATTGTGTTCCCAGTTATTCCTCCCTGTCTCCACGGACACCCGCTCTCCACCATACCCTTTGCTTGTGCATTTATGAAGGACCAAATATCCTTCTCTGTTTGGGGCACTCTGTCCCTGGGATAGTGGAAGACTCACTCACTGTGTTACTGTACCTGTATGTGAAGCTTCTACCCATCACTGAAGTTTATACACACTTCATTTATTGTTTTGAGAGAATCTTATTTATAATCTTATATGTTCATCTAAAGAATGGTGCATCCTTAACCTTGAATTTTAACATGAACAGGAATGAGGTATCCCCTTTTAAAACTTTCATAATACACTAAACTTTGTGGTTTGATAATACTGAGATGTCACAGTAACAATTTCTAAAAATCAAAGTTGTCCCCTTTCAGATACAATAAAACATGTTGCTTGCCAAAATGCAAAATATCTTGGTTTCAAAATAAGAAATGCTTTTAAAAAGAGGAATACAGAATGTCTTTCTCTTCCAAACAGAAACAACTTTTTCTCACTTGTTACAGTCAGAAATAACATATCTTTTTTTTTCTAAGCAACACTTTAAACAGTTGAGAGCTAACATGTGTTCCATACTTAGTACAGGCTGGTAGTGTTTTAATGTTGACAAGAACTAGGAGTAGGTACTCTTTTTTTTTTTCATTTTAGAGAGAAGGGATCTGAAGCTTAAAGTGACTTAGGCACCCTCAGAAATTTCTATTGAAATACTGGACTTCAAGTTAAGTGCGTAAACCTGGTGATTCAAAGACCTATACCCCTGGGGATAAAAATATATTAAATGTTTATAAAAAATAAATAAAAAATGAAAAAAAATCAAATAGAATAAAATTTTTTTAAAAATTAAAAAAAAAAAAATACAGCCTCATGCAAGAGACCATTCACTTAAGTTGTATGGTTCTAACTAGGACATTAAAATGTAGAAATATGACAAGAACAGTTTCCTTTTCCAAACTCTTTACTTTTACTTCCAACAACATATGTATATCTTACCTACTTTTAATGATCTATGAAACTAGAAGATAAAACCCCAAACTCTGGGAAGCCTGGGTGCCTCAGTGGGTTAAGCCTCTGCCTTTGGCTCAGGTCGTGATCTCAGGGAAGGAATTGAACCCCACATCAGGCTCTCTGCTCAGTGGGGGAGCCTGCTTCCCTGCTCTCTCTGCCTGCCTCTCTGCCTACTTGCATAGGTTCTGTCAAATAAATAAATAAATAATCTTTAAAAAAATTAAAAACAGAAAACAAAAAAACCCTCAACTCTGAGATTCATGCAATCCATAGGTTTTGACTTGAATAATGTCAGGAAAGTTCCATAATGTAGTCATTTTCTACAAATTATGAATAGCAACAGTGCCATAGCATATGCTTTATAGAAAGGTAGTTTTGGGCACCTGGGTGACTCAGTGGGTTAAGCCACTGCCTTTGGCTCAGGTCAAGAGCTCAGGGTCCTGGGATCGAGTCCTGCATTGGGCTCTCTGCTCAGCAGGGAAACTGCTTCCCTCTCTCTCTCTCTCTGCCTGCCTCTCTGTGTACTTGTGATCTCTCTCTGTCAAATAAATAAATAAAATCTTTAAAAAAAAAAAAAAAGAAAGAAAGGTAGTTTTATATCTAGGGAAGAAATAATACCAGTTTTACACAGACTCTCCTAGAAAAGAGGAGATGAAATAACTCATTCCCCACTCATTTTATGAAGCCAGCATTACCCTATACCCAAACCAAACAAAGACATTACAAGAAAAGAAAACTAGGGATCACTATCATGAACATTTGTACAAAAAAAAAAGAAGAAATCAAATACAGCAATATTTTTAAAAGTTCATATATCACAACAAAATCCCAAGAATGCAAGACTAACCCAACATTCAAAAATCAGTGTAATTCATTATATAAACAAACTGAAGAAAACCATATAATCATGTCAGAAATCCTACAAATTACCATCCATTTACGATAAAAACTCTCAGAAAATTAGGATTAGAGAGGGCTTTCCTCAATTTGATGAAGATCATCTATAAAAACACCCCTATAGCTACCATTATACCTAGTGGTGAAAACTGTATGCTTTTTCTTTGAGATCAGGACAAAGGCAAGGATGACTTCTCTATTTAACTTAGATTCAACATCCTAATGAAGTCCTAGTTAGTGCAAAAAGGCAAGAAAAAGAAACAGAAGGCATAAGACTGGAGAAATAACAGAACAATCTCAATTTGCAGATACCATTATTTGTGTAGAACATCCCAAAAATCTTTTTAAAATTCTAGAACCAGTAAGTTCATCTAGCATGATGATGGGATAAAAGGCCCATATGTAAAAATCAATTGTATCTCTCTAGATTAGTAATGAAAAATTGAAATTCAGAGTAAAGAAACAACATAATTTACAACAACACCAAAAAATTAAATACCTAGGTATAAGTTTAGCAAAATATGTGAAGAATATTTATAACAATAGATATAAACACTGATCAAAGAAAGCTGAAAGAGAAAGAGAGATCACATCATGGATTGGCAAGTTTAATTCCTACAAAGTCAGTTCTCTCAAATAAGACCCACACATTCAACAAAATATCAGTTAAAATCCCAAAGAGTTTTCTAAAATAGATTTCAATAAGCTTATTCTAAAATTTATATGACAAGTCAAAAGAACTAGGATAGTCAAAACAATTCTGGAAAGAAAAAAAGTTGGAGGGTTTACACTACATGATTTCAAGACTTATTATAAAGCCGCAGTAATAAATACAGTGAGCTATTGGCAAAACAGTAGAGTCATGGGTCAATAGAAGAGAATAGAGGCCAGAAATAGATTCACACAAAATGCAGTCAATTATTTGTTGTGGGGTTTTTGTTTTGTTTGTTTTGTTTTGATTTTTACAAAGTTATGAAGGCAATTCAATAGAGAAAAGACAATCTTCAACATATTGTACTGAAATAACTGGATGGTCACAAATAAGTAAATAAGTATTTTTTAAACATAAATAAATAAACCTTAATCTATACCTTTTATACCTTACACAATATTTAATTCCAAACTGGTCACAGATTAAAATGTAAAGTGTAGAACTATAAAAAATACTAGGAAAAAAAAAAGAAAATCTGGCCTTAGATTGGTGAAAGAATTTTAAAATAAGACCTCATTTAAAAAAATTTTTTTTAAATTTTAAAAAATTATTGCATTGGTCTTTATTAAATTTAAAATGTTTCCTCTGGAAGAGACACTGATAAAGAATAAAACAATAAGCCACAGACTGGGTGGAAATATTTTCAAATCGTATTTCTGACCAAGAACTATAAAAACTCAACAGTAAGAAAACAAAAGATGGTATGTAAAGAATAAGTCATGAGGAGGAAAGGTACAACACAGGAATATAATCACTAGTATTGTAACACTGTCATACGGTGACAGATGAGAGCTACACTTGTGCTGGGCCTAGCACAAAACATAGACTTGTTGAATCACTATGGTGTACACCTAAAACTAACGTAGTATTGTGTCAGCTATACTTCAACAGAAAAATAAATAATAAAATAAAATATAATGCATAGTCTGCCAAAAATATGTATAACATTAAAAAAAGAAAATTAAAAATAAAACAATTTTAAAACAGGCAAAAGATCTGAACGGCACTTCACCAAATACATAGATATGTGTGTGTGTATACATATATATATGTATATATACATATATATGTATGTAGCAAATATACATATGAAAAGATTCTTAGCATCATTAATCATTAAGGAATTCCAAGTTAAAACCACAAGATACCATTACATACCTATTAGAATAGCTAAAAATGTGTAAATGGCAATCTCAAATTCAAGTGAGACAGTGGAACTAGAACTAGAACTAACTAGAACTAACTAACTAGACTGGAACTCTAACATATTATTGGAAGTAATACAAACTGGTACAACCACTTCAGACAACTGCTTGGAAATTTCTTGTAAAATTAAGCATATCTGTCATGTGACACTGAAATCCCACACCTAAGTACATACTCAAGAGAAATGCAAATTTTTGTTCAAACAAGACTTTGTACATGTTTATAGTTAGCAGCTTCATTCACAATTACCAAAATTTGAAATAACCTAGATGTCCTTCAACTCGTGAGTGGGTAATCAAACTGCAATATATCCGTTCAGTAGAACACTATTCAGTAATAAAAAAGAACAACTGTTGATCCACACCACAACATAAATACATTTTAAATGCATTTTGCTAGGTGAAACAGACCAGACTCCAAAGATAGCATATTGTGTAATTCCTTTTATGTGATACTGTACAAAGGCCAAAAAAAAAAAAAAAAAAAACAGTGAGAGGAAAAGATTAGTGGTTTTAGGGATCAGTGAATACAGGGCAAGTGTTGAATATAAAGGAACCATACAAGGCTATTTTGGAGGTGATAAAACTACTCTGTATGGAGCTGAGGTGGTGGATACATAACTATACATTGATCAGAAACCTGTATGCGGTGAAGCGAATATCCTGAATAAATTCTGGTTTTAGTTTATAGCATTGTATCAAGATCAATATTCTAATTTTGAGTTGAAGAAGTTGGCTTTGGGATAAATGGGAATTCTCTGTACAACTTTTATAATTCAGTAAATCTAAAATTATCCTCAAATAAAACGTTTTTCTAAGGTAATTTTATATTAAACTGGGTATGCTAAGCTGAATAAGATTTCTCACACAATTAAATTGAACATATTAAAAAAAACTAATCTGGACATAGAAATTGTGTTTCACAAATGTAGTATAAACTATGTTCCCAAATAGGCTCTTAACATATTTCTAGTGTCTGAAAGTAAATGAGTCACCATCACTCTACCACTCTTCTTTGCAATTCTATTTAGCAGGACAACTCAATTCTACTTTTTGCACCCAGATTTTGTCTTTTTCTGATTTTATCAAGAATTATAACTGTTCTGTGTTTTTTATGCCCTCAATTGTGTGGTAGAAGCTCTCACAATTTCACAAATGGTTGCATCATTAAATATTTTGACTTTAGATCAGCATTTCTTAAAGTACACCTTAAGAAGAAACTATGTTTATCTAACATTGTACTTTCTGATGAAGCTGAAATATTTCCCTAGTCCTTCTCTCTTCTGTGTTATCATTCCCAAGAAATTTCTTAGTATGTCTTTTGCCATTTTCTCACCATTCCATTTGCATTCTTTGTTAGTATTGTTGAGCTCCTGGGAACCAAGACTCATAGTCCGGTGTACTAATCAGCATGAATTCTAAATAGGCAGAAAATGAAATTGTGATTTTAATTGTAAAATACAAGTTTGATAGCTGATCTGAAAGCTAGCCTGACCTCAGAGAAGTATTTGGAGGGTAGTAGGGCAGATAAGAATGGTATTGTAATCTCTTAAATACTTAATCTCTTAAATTGAAGAACAGAAGGGAGCAAGGGTTCATTGTGAGTAAAGAACCATTTTGATCACTGATGGCCCATGTGTCTATATGTATCTGCTGAATTAATTTGTTGTTGTTTTATCAGAATCAGAACCATTGTGGGGATTCACTGTTGATGAACCACTACCTTGGAGCATCTTGAATTTGACAGATTATTAAATCACTAGCTGTTCTATTGTCTTTTAGTTATGGATAAACATTTATAATTTCCAATTTTATATGAGGGACATTTAAGAATTAAAACTACCAGTGCTATAGCACCAGGTAAACAGATGTAAGACTTTGAGAATTAGGTACTAGTATCAGCACAATTAATTTCATGCTCTGATAACAGAGAATGCACCTCTTTAATTAGATGAGAAACTAACAAAAATGGAAACAACATAATTCATAGTATCTAAGCATAATTTCCAATATAAAGAGAATCAAAATAAGTATTAACTACTTGGAAATGATGAAATTCTTTTTTAAACCACAGATGGTTCAAAGAAAAAACTCAAAACCAAAATTCTGGACTTTTTTTTTTTTTTCAAAGTAAGCTTTGTACCTATTGTGGGGCTTGAACTCATGACTCCAAAATTAAGAGTCACATGCTCTACCAACTGAATCAGCCAGGCATCCAGAATATTTAGATAATAATGATTACTATTAAACACAATAGAATTCAAGTCACTTCTGATTTTAGCTCCTACATGTGAAGAGGTTAGAAGTCATGAAAACAAGAAAAAACTGAAAACCAATGACTTCTAGATCCATCAGGGAACTGAGGTCACAGGGCAAACTGCCACCCCAAAATCTGGATAGATGAGGAGATCTCAAGAATTAAACAGAGATCCGCTTACCAGAAGCAGAAGATGCAGGAGCCAATTACTATCAGGAACACTTAAATAGTAATTTTGATGGAGACTGAGTGTAGACTTGTAAGAAATTCTGGGGGGCCCAATCTTCATGGAACCAACATACTTTCTTAAATATTACCTCCAGGAAGTTCATCATGTTCTTACAGTGATGATCAGAGAAAAAACCCTTGTGTGTTAGTCAGAGAGTAGGGGAAAGTAACCATTTACAAATATGCCCAGAACATTCTCCACAATAAAAGCCTGCCCTGCAGAGGAAACTACTTTACCAGAGACTCATATGTGATATAAATTTAAGAATTATCACACAGAGTATTTAAAGCAACTACAATTAACATAATAAAGGCTTGAATTAAAAAAAAAAGTAGACTACATGCAAGAACAGATGGGTAATGTAAGCCAAGAAATACAAATTCTAAGAAAGAATAAAAGAGAAATGCTAGAAAGTAAAAATAGTCTAACAGAAGTGAAGAATGCCTTTGATGGTCCCTCTGATAGACTAGACACAGTGAGGTAAAAAAATCAGTGAGTTTGGAAAAAATGTCAATAGAAACTTCCCAAGCTAAAATACATAGAAGAAAAAATAATTTTTAAAAAATCTGTGGAGCAATTACTAATGGAGCAACATGCAAGTAATGGGAATGCTAGCAGAAGAAGAAAGAGAGAAGGAATACAAGAAATATTTAAAATAATAATAGCTGAGAATTTTTCAAAATTAATGACAAACACCAAACTATAAACCTAGGAAACTTAGAGAACAGTGGCCAGGGTAAACATTCAAAATTCTACAGGGAGGCACATCATATTTAAACTATAGAAAAGCAAAGGCAAAAATAAAAAATCTCAAAAGAAATCTGAAGGTAAATAAATAAATACATACATACATACACACATACATAATAAAAACACTTTGTCTATTTAAAAGTAAAGATAAGTTATATCAGAATTCTCCTAAGAAACCACAAAAACATAAAGAGAGTGGAGTGAAATATTTAAAGAGTGGAAAGAAAAAAAAAATCCTTACCAACCTAGAATTCTGTACCTGGCAAAATTATCCTTCAAAAGGATATAAGAAATCCATTTCTGAAGAAGAAATAAACTCTCTCAGACAAATGAAAACACAAGGAATTTGTTGTCTTGAAAGAAATGTTAAAAGAAGCTCTTCACAGAAAAGGAAAATTATATAAAAACTTAGACCTACAGAAAGGAAGAGTGAGTAAATGAACATATAATAAAATTTTTTATTTTCCTACTTTTTGTTGAGCTAATAAATAACTGTTCTGAGCAATAATAGCAACAATGTGTTGGGTGATTGTGGCTTATGGATAAATGAAATAAATGACAACAATGTTATAAGAGATGAGAAAGAGTAATTGGGACTGCTCAGTTATAAGATACATTATACTACCCGTGAAACATTATAGTATTATATAAGAACGGATTTAGATTTGTTCTTAATGGTTGCCCTGGTATGTGTGATATACTTTTACAAATAATAAACAGATTGAGAAGAAATTAAATTTTCTTTGCTCACAGATCCCCAAGGAGCTGACCAAAAAAATTCTAAAACTAATAAGTGATAACAGCAAGGTTGCTTACATTTACATTCTTACTGACAATGAACTTAGGTATAAATCTTAAAACATACAAGACTTAGCTATAAATCTTAAAATATACAAGACTTAGGTATAAATCTTAGGTATAAATCTTAAAATATACAAGATCTATATGAGGAAACCTACAAAATTCTGACAAAAGAAATCAAAGAAGATCTAAACAAGTGGAGAGCTGTTCATGTTCTCAAATAGGAAGACTCACTATTGCTAAGATGTCAGTTTTTCCCACTGTGATCTATAGATTCAATACGACCTCAAGTAAAATTCCACCAAGTTATTCTGTGACTATCAGCAAACCAATTCTAAAGTTTATATGGAAAATCAAAAGACTGAGAATTGCCAACACAATGCTGAAGAAAAATGTCAGAGAACTGGTTTTATCTGACTTCAATATATCCTACAAAGCTATAATAATCAAGACAATGTGGTATTATTGAATGAAAATGAAATAATAAATTTATATTATTATTATTAATATAATAATATTATTATATTAATAATA
>NC_081571.1:4654047-4762342 GCF_022355385.1 Mustela nigripes
ATTAATAGACGAGATAAATTTCATCAATGAAACAGACAAAAGAGCCCAGAAATAAACCTACACGTATGTAGTCAACTGATCTTTGACAAAGGAACAAAGATAATTCAGTGAATGCTGCTAGAACAACTGAACAGTCCTGTGCAAAACCATGAATCTTTACACCTTTTATAAAAATGAACTCAAAATGGGTCACAGACCTAAATGTAAAACACAAATCTATAAAACTTCCAGAAGGCAAGATAAGAAGAGACCTTGGGTTTGGTGATGAGTTTTAAATACAATACTAAAAGCATAATTATCATTAAAGAAAAAATTGATAAGGTGAACTTTATTAAAACTAAAAATATCTGCTCTGTAAAAATATTGTTAATAGAATACAAAGGTAAGCCACGGACTAGGAGACAGCATTCACAGAGCACATATCCGATACGGGACTTGTACTCAGAATACACAGAGAACGTTTAAAAGTCAACAATAAGAAAACTTACTCCCCAATTTAAAATTTGCAAAAGATGTGAATAGGCACCTCACCAGAGAAGATATACAAATAAGAAGTAAACATATGAAAAGATGTTCAATGTCATATTCATTGGGTGATTGCAAATTAGAACAATGAGATACTGTTATACATAATGGCTAAAATCCAAAACAAAATAAAACAACAACAACAAAAAAACTCTGACAATGCCTTGACAAGGATGCATAGCAATTGAGACTCTTACTCATTGTCAGTAAGAATGTAAAATGATGCAGTAACTTTGGAAGACAATTTCTTTTTTTTTTTAATTTTTTATTTCTTTTCAGTGTAATTTTTTATTTCTTTTCATTGTTTTTGTGCCACACCCAGTGCTCCATGCAATCCGTGCCCTCTCTAATACCCACCACCTGGTTCCCCCAACCTCCCACCCCCCGCCCCTTCAAAACCCTCAGATTGTTTTTCAGAGTCCATAGTCTCTCATGGTTCACCTCCACTTCTGATTTCCCTCAACTCCCTTCTCCTCTCCATCTCCCCTTGTCCTCCATGTTATTTGTTATGCTCCACAAATAAGTGAAACCATATGATAATTGACTCTCTCTGCTTGACTTATTTCATTCAGTCTCTTCCAGTCCCGTCCATGTTGCTACAAAAGTTGGGTATTCATCTTTTCTGATGGAGGCATAATACTCCATAGTGTATATGGACCACATCTTCCTTATCCATTTGTCTGTTGAAGGGCATCTTGGTTCTTTCCACAGTTTGGCGACCGTGGCCATTGCTGCTATAAACATTGGGGTACAGATGGCCCTTCTTTTCACTACATCTGTATCTTACTGGGTAAATACCCAGTAGTGCAATTTCAGGGTCTAGGGAAGCTCTATTTTTAATTTCTTAAGGAATCTCCACACTGTTTTCCAAAGTGGCTGCACCAACTGGCATTCCCACCAATCGTGAAAGAGGGTTCCCCTTTCTCCACATCCTCTCCAACACATGTTGTTTCAGGAAGACAGGAAATTTCTTTAAAAAATCTAACCATTGTCTCACCATGTGATCCAGCAGCCACACTCTTTGGCACTTCTATATTCAAGTGAGTTGAAAACTTATATCCACACGAATACCTACACAAAGATGTTTAGCAACATTTTTCACAATTGCCAGACCTTGGAAGATCCTTGGAAGGTACTCTTCTCTATGGAAATAGATAAAGAAACTGTGGCACATCCATAAAATAGAATATTATTCAGCAATAACAAGAAATGAGCTATTAAGTTAGGAAAAGACAAGAATGCATATTACCAAGTGAAAGAAGCCAATCTGAGAGAAGAAGCCAATCATATAATAGAAATCATATAGTATGATTTCTATTATATGACTGTCTGCAAAAGGAAAAACTATGGAGACATAGTGGTATTGTGATTGCCAGGAATTTAGTGATTGCCAGGAATTCAGGACAGGGCAAGGTGATTAGGTGGAGGACTGAGGATTTTTTTTTTTTTTAAAGATTTTATTTATTTATTTGACAGACAGAGACCACAAGTAGGCAGAGAGGCAGGCAGAGAGAGAGAGGAAAGGAAGCAGGCTCCCTGCTGAGCAGAGAACCAGATGTGGGACGCGATCCCAGGACTCTGGGATCACGACCTAGACCAAAGGCAGAGGCTTTAACCCACTGAGCCACCCAGGCGCCCCAAGACTGAGGATTTTTAGGGCAGTGAAACTATGCTGTATGATACTGTACTGATATATACATGATATTATGAATTCATTAAAATCTATAGAATGGCACAACACAAACAATGTGTTTAGTGTAAACTGAGGACTTTGGTTAATGATAATGGATCAACATTGTTTCATTAATTACAAATATGTCACTCTGAGGCAAGATGCGAATAATAGGGGAAGCTGTTAAGAAGCGTAAGGGTTAAATGGAACATCTCTGTATGAACTATTTAATTTTTCTGTCAGTCTAAAACTATTCCATAAAATGAAGTGTATATGTATATATATATATGTACACACACACACACACACACACACACACATATAAAGTTAAGCACTGGCATCAACAAATTGCAAATTAACACCATCATGAGGCACCCCCAGACTCCATTTGAATAGCTAAAATTCTAAAGATTAACAATAACAAGTGTAGTCAAGGATATAGAGCAAATGGGAATCTCATACATCGCTGATGGGAACATAAAATGATGTAACTATTTGGGGAAACAATTTGGCAGTTTCTTGTAATGTTAAATATATGCCATATAACCCAGAATTTCTACTACTAGGTATTTACCTCAGAGAACTAAAAATATATACCCACTCAAAGACTTGTACAGATGTTCATAACAGCTTTATATCTAATAGCTGAAATGTATGCTTTAATTCCTCTTTAATTACTTTCAACAGTGTTTTGCTTCACTTAATAGTACCCATGAACTGACATTTTGGAGAAGAAAGAAACTTTTTTCCCACAGGAGAGGAAGTGATCCAGCCAGAGCAGGAGGTATCCACAGGAGCTGAGAGAGATTTTTAGGAAGTGGGTTGGAGGCTTTCTGATGAGAATATAAGCCTTTTGAAATTTTGGGTGGGCTCTGTATTAGTTTCCTAGGGCTATGGTAACAAAGTACCTATTATAGACAGGGGAGCTTAAACAACGGAAATTGACTCTTATAGTCTGGAGGCAAGAAGTTTGAAATTAAGATGTTGGCAGGGTTGGTGCCAACTGAAGACTGCCAGGGAGAATCTGTCCCAGGCCTCTCTCCTTGGCTTGTAGATGGTCATTTTTCTCTCTGGGTCTATTCACGTCATCTTCCATCTGTGTGTCTCTGTGACTAAATTTCAGCCTTTTATGAAGAAACCAGTCATATAGGATTACAGTCCACCCTAATGACCTCATTTTAAGGTGATTACTTCTATAAAGACCCTACCTCTAAGGGAGGTCACATTCTGAGGTACTGGGGGTTAGGATTCCAACATATGAATTTTGGGGCTGCAATTCAACCCATTATGGCTTGAAACATTTCTTTTTAATGTAATGGAGAGGGTAATCAGATAATATAAGCATGGTCCTTGGCTTCTGAAGACTTGAGGACATCTGTGTTACCTCAAATTCAGATTAAGTGGTCCAAGGACCCATGCGATATTTTGCCCTGCTCCTTTGGAATATTGAGCCCAACTCAAATTTGAGTTTGATTTCCCAAGTTAAGTGTTGGTGTTTCACTATTGCTCTTTAATTCTTATGGAGAAAGAAATGAAACTTGGCTTTCCTGTTGAGTCTTTTCTGCTTGATTTTCAATTCTTCTCCATCTTAAAAATTTTGGTAGAATACACATAACATTAAATTTACTACCTTAACCATTTTTAAGTGTACACTTCAGTGGTACTGAAGACATCTATATTTTTGTGCACCCACCACTATCCATCTCCAGATCTCTTTTCATCTTGCAATACTGAATATTTGTCCCTGTTAAACAATAACTTCCAATGACCCTCTCCCCCAAGCCCCTGGTAACCACTATTCTTTGTTTCAGTTGTCCCTTTTCCCCATACCCTAGGCTCTGGTAAACACCATTCTATTCTCTGTTACTATGAGTTGGATGGGGCTTTTTGTTTTGGTTTTCTTTTTTTAGTTTGTGTGTGTGATTTGTTTTTTAAGATTCCATGTATAAGTCAAATCATGCAATATTATCCTTCTGTGTATGGCTTGCTTCACTTATTGTATATCCTCCAGCTTCCTATACACTGTCAAAAATGTCAGCATTTCCTTCTTTTTTTAGGCTGAATAAATCTCCATTGTGTGGAGATAGATATATATATATACACATATATATCTGGATATATATGCCACACAATGGAGTATTTTATATATATACACACCACATTTTCTTTATCCACTTATCTGTGGAGAGACATTTAGCTTATTTCCCTGTCTTGCCTGTAGTGAATAATGCGGCCATGAACATGGGTACACGAAGCTGCTCATTCTTTGATCTCATTTCCTCTGGATACGTACTCCCATGGGACTGCTTGATCTGCTTTGCATAAGCTTGTCTCAACAACACCGAGACTATAGATGCTGTCATCTTCTTGCAGTACAGGAAAATGAAGCTTTGTCTCTTGCCCAAATTGTTCAAGCTGTTATTAAGTTACAGATAAAAAGATTAAACCCAGGCGCTTCTGGCTCCAGTGCGCATGCTCTTCCCGTAGCATCGAGCTACTTCACACAGGCACGCGAAGTATGTCAATGGAACAAGTTTTACGGTGGCTCCTCCCGGTTTATGTACATACAGCTATGTTAGCTGATAGAAGCCAGGATGCATCTAAACAAAAAGTGGAGAAAAGAGGGCATTAGAAAAGAAGTGGGTTGGGGGAGATTGGAGGGGGAGATGAACCCTGAGAGACTGTGGACTCTGAGAAACAATCTGAGGGTTGAGGAGGGGCGGGGGGGGGGAGGTTGGGGGAGCCTGGTGGTGGGTATTGTGGAGGGCACGGATTGCATGGAGCACAGGGTGCGGTGCATAAACAATGAATTCTGGAACACTGAAGAGAAATTTTAAAAATAACAAAAATTAAAAAAATAAAAGATCTCCAGGTAACTCCAAGAACTTAGAAAAGCGATGGGGGGGGGGGGGGGTGGTGGTTGTATTACCTGAACCCGTAGGTCAGGATTGTAGGGATGGATGCGATTCATCCCTCAAGGTAGCGAAACAGAGAAAGCATGTTTCAGCCGTTGGAAAGAAGCTAGCACTCAGCGTTAATAGAGGGATACGTGAGGCGCCCCCTTAAGAATCTCGGGGAGACATGCCCTTTTTGATAGGACAAATGGAAGCTTCCTCAGTTTTCAGTACAGTGAGATCCAGCATCAAGCTCCTCACTGGGGATCAGCTTGCTGTCCCGGCGCCTTTGACACAGCGCGGGGGCTGACACGCCATTTGGAGGAGAGAGTAAAAGAAGCCATTGATAAGTGATGTGGCACCAGGGGTCATGATAAGATGTTGTAACCTGGTGTTATTGAAACAGATAATTAAGGAGAGTGTAGTGACATATTTCTCATCACCAGGGCATCCGATTTCATTTCACTGATCTAAGTTTCTTGGAGGGAAAGAAAAAAGCTTTGCAGTAGCTCCCCTTCACGGTGCCCTTGGGGAATAACAATGGTCCAGGTCACATCTCCACAATGAAGGGAGCTCCGTGGGCTGAAGCACAGCACTAATGAGCCCGGGTCAAGAGGTCACTCCTCATTGGAGGAGGGAGGGCCTTTAGCCACACTCTGCTCCTGGCGACAGATGGGGCCCTAACCTCATTCCCCTTTCATCTCACACGTGGGGGGGGGGGGGGAGGGTTTGGGGCCACAAGAGGACCAATTCATAGTAATTTTTAGTGACTTGGTGAATAAACTCTTCCATTGGAGATGATACTGCATCGCTAGATGTATTTTGAACACCCCATCTTCCTTGGTGAGATTTGTATAAATCAAGGATCACTTGACTGGTTTTCAAGCGAGTCCCTGCTTTCAAATGCCTCCTGTAAGCTTCCAGTGAAAGGGCAAGAATCCTAATTCAGTCCCTCACCTATTTCCATTGGTGCTGAACTCTGTTAAGACGCTAGGATTACTTGCTGGTGCAAAGAACCTTACAGAGCATTCAGTTGTGTCGTCAACCGTCAGCGTATGGGGAGACCCTGTTCTTGAGTGTTGTGTGATGGAATATGGATTTCATGCTGGTCGCACGGCTGGATGACCTCCAGGAAGAAATGGGCACATGCCTCTTTGGAAATATTTTGTACTTTTAAATATTTTTGTTGTATTCAAAGGAGCCCTGGAAACGTTATGTGAAGTCCAGATACCAGAGGATTTTTCCTGCTCTACTTTCCTGAAGTCATAAAGAATCACACCTGCACTTCAAACACTATCTGAGCTCTGTGCCTCTTAGAGAAATGATGTATGAGGTAGAAAAATTATAAAAGAGATGCTGAGAAATAAACGTGACCATTTACACGTTATATATATTAAGCTCATTAACTGTTCAAACCAGTATTTTGCTATTAAAATTTGTTGGAGATTCAGAGGGCACATTACAAACACTTTGGGGAAAATTTAGACAAAACTAATTAGGGAGGGAAGTTATGTAGGAAAGATGAAATTCTACTGTTTTCTCATTTTTTCAAATATGTTTTTTAACTGTCCTTCCAAAAGTTGGCAAATTTCCATTAGGAAATAGAAAATTTCCCTTTCACTCCATGAAAGAGTGGTCTGGAATTCAGAAGTGCACTGAATCCTGGATTGTAATGAAGGTGAAATTTCTGATTATCTTCTATTTCGATAAGTACTAAAAATAAAATAAACTTATAGTATTAAATCTGCCAATGTGAAGGACCAAGTGAAAAAATTCTAAATATTGTGCAATAGCCTTGATTTTAAATTATGGAAAATTAGACTAATGTGGGGATGTTTCACGAGTTAAGAGTGCAAACTATGGATTTGTGAGAAACAGTCCTAAAGGCACATAAAGCTTTGGGGCTAGCACAGTGCCTTCCTCTACCTAATTCTTTTCTTTCGTGAATTTTAAAATGTTCAACAGGTGTTACAGAATTATACCTATCTACGAACTACACATTGTTTTAAAATCTAATTTTCAGAATCCCTGACGAAGACCAAGAGTCAGAGTAAGTGCCTGCCCAAAGGCTTAGTGAAAGGGTGGCACTGATTAATTGTTGGTTATCCGCCGAATAATTACCTTAATTGAATACACCGCTTTTTAATTGACAGTCACTTCTAATAATTTAAGTTTCAAGGAAAAGACAGCTTCCTTTAAATCCTTAAAGATGTGTCACGTCTTAAAGGCACATTTTCAAAGTATTTACCCTTTCCATGTGTCAGAGCCCCTGGGTGTTTTCTGGAATGGTCTTACTGTGATATTTAACTACTCTGAATATATGACACTCAGTCTTTGTGAAAAATTGTGATTCTTATCAACGAAGAGGCCATTAAATGCTGTCATTTGGAACCCAGATGGATCAGGGATAGTATCGCGCTCCAGCAATCGCTGTCTTTTCCAACCGGGAAGCAGATAACAGAAACCGGACTGCGTGAGGCACAATAGCCTGACGTGATTAGAAATCAGGCAGACTCTGGCTTCTCTGGAGCTGTACTCCCCCACAGGCTGAATTATAGCTCTCCTACCAGTCCCACGGCGCTGAATGATGTCATGGGATCTGCAGTTCAGCGAGATGAAAGGGATAAAGCAGAACCCGCTGGCACTAGGCAAAGCTTCCAACACACAATCCACAACACAGCTTGGGAACCGAAAAAGCTACAGATCCAGCCACTCAGCCCAGGCTTGGGAGAGCCACCGGTATTGCCTGGTTGCAAAGGGGAAGAGGAAAAAGAAAGAGAGAGAGAGAGAGAGGAAAACAACGTGATCCGTGTTAAACAAAAGAATTTGTGGACTAGGAGGCGGGAGGGTGACTACCTGCCGAAAGCGAACTTTCTTGATATCCGTGCATATATATAAACTTTGCTCTGCCTTTGATGTTCTGCAACTGATCACCGATCAGATTACGGGCATTTCATCTCCCTGCTCCTCTGCCTTTGATCTGCATGGTTAATTTTATTTTCCTGGATTTGAAGTTTCGTCTGGGCTTGTGCTGACATACATTTTTGGGACGGTGGAAGCATTTGGCGTAGAAGCGCTGCCAAGGAGAAACTAAGCTGTGGAAAGGGTGAGTACTGGAAAGAGTTCAGCACGTTGCAGGTACAGCATTTTATGTTGTGTGGAGCTTTCACTTCACTTCTCCTGTGTGTTCTAAGAAAAAGACGGGTTTAATCAATTAAAAGCAGGCATTTTTCTACTCGAGTGTTGCATTCATTATGTTGTATGCATGTGTCAGAGGAAATATGATTCTCAAAGCCATTTGAATAGTTCATACAAGAGGGTTTGCAATCTGTCATGTAAATTTTACTTGGAAATGAGTTGTTCAAGCAGGAGAAAGCTGAGTGCTAACTTTAGCACACAACCCGCCTTCAGAGCCTGAGATCTGCAAGCTATAATTGCTCTAAGTATTTACAGGTTACTTTATTTAGTAAACAGACAGTGGAACTTTACAGGCTGCCAATGCTTTCCTTGTTTTCTTACATAAAAGAGTATAGTGCATCGCTGGCAATACTGTTCCTTTAGTTTATTTATTCTCCCACCTCCAAGATGTAAACCTATCAAATACATTTCCTTATGCAGTTTGCATCCTCAAGGGAATTACTGAAAAGGCATTCAAGTATGATTAAAGCCTTTTATGTGTAAAACTGAAGAATTTTAAAACAGGGAGCGTTAAGTGGTGCCAAGTTTGGTTAAAAAAAATTCGCTAGTGATTTTTCTGTAACCTTTGGGAATAGCACAAGCCTTATTTACAGGAACATTCCCGACGTTAGTGTTCCTAAATTAACATTTACTTTAAATTTATAGTGACAGCTGTTGTAGTTAAAACTTGCCAACTGTTTATGAAAACTATCTGAGTAATCAATAGTTACTATGCTACATATAGTTTTTAGTCACATTTTCACTTTAGTTTATACTCAACTTGGCAAAACCAAAATATATATCACGGTGCGGAACTTGAAAGTTCACTGTTCGGGTTTTTCTTTTTCTTTTTCTTTTTTTTTATTTTGTCGACTCAATGATCACACACACATACAGAGAAATCTTTACACTGAGATGCAAGAATTCAATACAGTGGAAAAGTAAGAGCTCCGTGTTCACATTAGTTCACTTTAATGTTCTAATTTTAGGTTTATTTGGGTAGAATAATTATCATCACAATGGTCTATTTTATGCTAACTGAACCACAAAGAAATTATAAGTGATAAGACTAGTTATCCTTTAGTTTGAAATTCTGATGAAAAAGGAAAGGTCTAACGAGCCTCATTTCAAATGTAATTAATTTTTTCAGAGCCAATTAATTTAATTACATTCTAAGCTTTCCTCCAGATATTAGAAGGAGGGTAATTAGCACTGTTTGCTTAATTTTAAAACTTTGATAGCTATTAAGTGGAGATTATTTAAAACCGTTCTAAACTGACTATATTTTAGAAATGTGTCAGTAAGAATTTAATCTAAAAGATTTAACTGTTGTTTTTAGTCATGCCAGGAGAGGCATTTAATTTTTGTTCTACTGACAATGTAACAAAGCATGTTCAAAATATCCTGAGGTATCAGTTTAGGTTGATTCTTTCATTTGTTTGCTTAAAAAATCCTCTTTAAATCACAAAAGCAGTATTAATGTTCACATTTCAATAAAGAAAATTAAGTTTCTTAAAGTAATGAGGGGAGAAGATGCCTGAAGAAACAACATGCTTAGGAATTTGATCACTTAGTTTAGATTTGGGATTTATGAAAATTGTAAATGATTGTTTATTCTGCTACCAGGTTCATTTTAACAGCTACAGACTCTCCTCATTACAAAACAAAAGGGAGAATTAGCAATTATCTGATTAATTTAAGCTTTGTAGAAAACGAGCTTGGGCAAGTCAAGTCCTTGAAAATCCACTTCAGTGTCTGAATTAATTCAGTTAATTCTTTACTACTTCTGTCTTGGTTGAGAAATGAAACAGATTGTATTTGATTTTAAAATAAAGATGGCTATTACTGAATGTACAGGTACAGTCTTAAAAAGCATTTCTTAATTAATTGCCTCATGATGATCTTGATTGTGACTTAAGTTGCTATACTCCATAATACTTCCATGAAGGAAACCCTTATGTCACAATTTTCAAAGCACTCTCCTATCTAATGCTTCAATGGTAGCTTTGTTACTGTAGAAGGTCCAAGTCTTCAAAAGACTTTTATTTCTAGTCCTGATTCTGTCACAGAGTTGCTATGTGACCTTAAGAAAGTCGCTTCACTACTCACTTTTCTCATGTGTGAACGGAGGGAGTTGACTCTACCATTATGAAAGAAGCTGGGTAGAATTTTTAGAGCCATTTTACAGATGAGAAAACTGAGATTAGAGAAGAGTTAACCTGACTATCTGAATCAAGGCCCCATAGCTGGTTTTTCAAGTCCTAATCTTATGTTCTTTCTTGTTCACCGCACATAGTCTGTTTTCTAAAAACTGAACAATGAAACCAATGCGCTGTGTAGCTGAACAGGGAACAATATCAGTTCAAAAGATAAAGGTGGCCAGTTCCTACAGGAGTGTATATATATACAAAATATATATATTTTTTCGTTTCCACAGTAGATAATGTCAGTTAACTGGATTAGTCTGGTTATTTTCCAACTGTTCTTTTTGTTCTGTATCTCTAAGCAGTCTGAACACAATTACTGTTACACATAATGTACCAGAACATTTAAAAAAATTTTTTACCAAAAATTAATGTATCAATGCAACATGGAAATACAGAACTTTGTGTGTTTCTGCCTGGGTATACATGTATATACAAGTTTGGCATTATCTAGGCCATCTTTGTGTGTTTTCAAGGAATACATATTTTCTTAGAAGATGTCAATAGGGTCCCAGAGGAGTCTAATAGTTAATGAAAAGTTGTTATTCATTGAGGGAGATTCCCAGTGCGATTTTTGTGAGATTTCACTTCACAAATTTAATATGGTTCTTACATGATAGGTGTTCCATACTACATTTGATCATGTTAAGAGTGCCATTAACTTTTTTTTCCTGGGGTAAAAAAAATTTTCATGCTTAGGAATTTGATCATTTAGTTTAGATTTGGGATTTGTTTTCTTTTGTTTCTCTTTTCCTGGGGGTGGGGGGCGGAATTTCTTGTGAATAAATTTGATTTATTTATGGACTATAAATTTTGAACATAGAATAAATTTTGATTTATTTATGGACTGTAAATTTTGAACATAGATGTCTTGAGACCAAATAGCTGTCCCTCGTGTCTTATTGTCCTCATAAAAGTTTCATCTGAAGCTTTACAAGTTATTATTTGGTAACATTCACTAATATTTATGAACTCACTAATAATTAATTAATTCACTAATGCTTACTGAATATTTGTATGTCAGGAACTCTCACCATGTTTCTTAAAACATGATCTCATTTAAATTTACAATCACTGTTTGCATTCCCATTATACAGATGAGAAAAGTGAGTCTCAGAGAGGTTAAACACCATATGCAAGATCACGAAGCTAATTAAGTGACAGCACTAGACTACATCTGATTTCAAATCTTGGGTTCTTTTGTTCTAGGGGTGGGTACTTAATTTTTTCCATTACAAGAATTTTATAGAGCCCAACTCAATTGTTAGCAAACATTAGAACAAAAATTTTGACCAAAAAGAGAGTTCTGTATTTTTTCTTTCTTTTGATATATTTTATGAGAGTTATTAGAAATTTTTATAGAGTTTCCCATCACCTAGCTTAGAATATATAGCTATAAAGTATCTCAAGACAGAAATTCTTCTTCTGCTGCTTCACAACTAGACAGAACTCAAGCATTGGACATTGGCTTGGTCAGACTCTCTTCTCTATGATGGCAGAGCCAGACCAAGGCATCCTGAAAAAATTAATAATTTGGTGCCCCTTGAAAGAATGATCTTTATAATTTTGTACGCCCAATCTACAAAAATGGGCAATAAAAAGGAGGGCAGAAGGAGGCTCCTTGGTAACTGTGCTTAATTTCCCCTCTACCATTATAAGGCATTCAGCTTTGGCTCTGGGGTTGTTCCTCAACCCACCCACTTGCTGGAATGACCCCTCAGAAGTTATCAAGTCTCCTGTCCTTAGATTGAGAGGTGGTTCAACACCATCCTTGGTGAGTTCAATCTGCTCTTTGATGAAATGGAGGAGGGAGAGGTGAGGTGGGGAGGTAGAGATTTCCATCGACTTTATCAAACCATTCCTTCACATAAACCACTCGCTGCAAGAGGTGTTCTGACAAATACAGCTTTCTCCATCCTCTTAAATGTCCCCAGTACTTGGGCAGGCCTAGCCTAGCAACAGGGGGTGCTGCCCAGCTAAACGGTTCCTTCATTAAGGCACACACAGAGAAGTCTGCCATATTTATAGGAAAGAGAGGAGGGGAGTCAAGGGTCCATTTCTTCTCCCATTAGAAACATGAAAAGTCTAGCCAGTGGGGGTGTCATAAACTCATGAAGATCAGTGCAAGTGCTATAACTTATAACAACTTTGTTCTATAAATGTCAGAAGTTTGACATTACATAAACTAACTAAATAAACCCTTTGGCCTTTTCATGTATATTGGTTTATGCACTAGTGGTATAGTAAGATTTTATTAAGATTAGGGAGCCTGGATTATTCCAGCTTTATTATTAACTTAGTGTGTGACCTTGAGCGAGTCATTCAATGTCTGGGCCCAGCTCTACACTGAGAGTCTAGAATTGGCCACAGTGGGTATTGGGATAAGCATCTTGATTATTTTTTCCCTTATTTTCTTAACTATATTTGACAAACCTGATTAATCGTTGAGATGTTCATTCGCATTTATTAATTCATTCAACAAATTTTTCACCATGCGTCAGGCACTGTGAACTGACAGAATTCAATATTCTCGCTTAGCTTGCATTCTGTTACATTTCCCAAGGAATAGTGATTTACACTAGAAATGATTAGAAAGTCAAACAATTTTCCTTGAACTTTGCTTCTAGTGAGCTGATGACTTATCGTTGAAACTATTTTTATTTATTTATTTTTAAAATTGTATTTATTTATTTGACAGAGAGAGAAAGAGCACAAGCAGACAGAGTAGCAGGGAGAGGGAGAGGGCGAAACAGGCTCCCTGCCTGACACAGGGCTTGATCCTAGGACCCTGGGATCATGACCTGAACCGAAGGCAAGTTACCTAACCAACTGAGCCACCCAGGCACCCCTGAAACTATTTTTAAAAGAAGTCAGTTAGTTCAATTTGGGGGAGCTGGTAAATATCCTAAACAAATACACTTTGTATCAGCCTAGATAGTGCTAAAGCTGGCTTCTGGAAACCAGTCCTTAACATAATCTTAAAAACAACAGTACTATGAAGATCCTCATGACAATTTGGCTTTTCCTAAAAAAAAACTTTAACCTGTTACTGATATTCAGTGTTTTAAAGGGAGAAGAATGCTTGCAGCCCTGATTCTTAGCATCAGCTTCATTCTGATTGGGCACAGGAATCACATTATTCTTTTTGTACTTCTGCTGACACTCAGTTGTGGCTCTGTGTTTTCATTCAGATACTGGAAAAGAGTATCTGAATGAGTGTGGTAAAGTGGGGAATATTTATTTAACTTAACCATCCTCTTTTTTAGAGAATAAGATGCATACAATAACCAGAGTGCAGGGGTTCAATGCTCTTTGTCCCCATTGTCAAATATCATTTCAATGATCATCTATTTACTGATGCTAGGCATTGGGTGCCCTATAGAAGATGTCCTCCTGCTAATAATGGCTGCTATTTAGTGAGCATTAACTATGTACTGAGCATAGTGCTAAGTGCTTTAAATACTTTATTTTATTTAATAACCACCAAAGACACAACACATTTGCAGATGAAAAAAAAAAAAATGGAAATCAAAGGTTAAGTTCCTTTTCCAAAAATATGCAACTAGTGAATGGCAAATTGGCACCTGAGACCAGATAATCTGATGCACAGGTCCATGTATGTTAAAAATAATTTCTCTCTCTCTGTAGTCAACCAATAGGCTAACCAGGCAGATCAATCAAACACACAAGAAATGATGCAAGAACTAACGGACCAAATAATGTCTTACTGTCTCTAAGTACAAAAGGAGGCCAGGGAATAAAAGAGCCCTTGGCTGAAATCAAAGAGGTATTTCCTGAGCTGGCAGATTAAATTCCACTGAGAAAACGTTTATTGAACATTTGCTTGGATGTTTGATATTATCAGAAATACAAGTTTGAACAAAATATACCCTTTCTCTGAAAAGAATTTTTAACTCCTTAAGGAAGAAAGCTAAGTCACAGACACTTAGGACACGAGGGAGGTGTGGCAAGTGCTATCATGGTAGTAAGAAGTCCACAAATCTTGGATGGACCCATGAGAGTTGTGACTTTTGAGCTGGTTTTGAAATAGGAGTAAGGTAAGTAAGTAAAGAGTCAGCACAGTAAGGGAAATAGGTGAGTATACGGAGAATGAGTTCAGAAAGCAAAGGGAAGGGGAAGTTCAGGGCACATTTGAGGCCAGGCATGCAGACCAGTTTGGCCAGAATATAAAGTGTGTGGTCTATAGGAGAGAAAGATAAGACTGAAAATGTGGGTGGAGCCCAACCATGGCAGACGTTCAATGCTAATTTAAAGAGTATGAAAGCCATTCTTTACAATGAGGTACCTCTTGTAAATCTTTTTATTGGTCAGTACCAGTGATGAAAAGCCAGAGGAAGAAGGACTGCTGGACAGACGAGCAAGGAGAAAGATTGGCCAACTGTGGCAATATTCAGGTGAAAGGTAAGGGGTGCCTGTACCATGGTGGAAGTAGTGGAACCAAGAGAAAGAGGGGAAGAAAGGGTGAGTATAGTGACACCTTACAAAGGAAGAAAAAATAATCCAGCTTAACAAAGACACTGAGTGCCTTATGTCCTAGACTCTGAGATGGCAAGACATGCCTTCTGATGATTGAAGTCTAGGTGAGGAAAGGAGTTCAGATGAACAGATAACTTCAATATAATGACAAGCATGTTAGTGCAGAACATGTGGTAGTACTAGGGGACAGCACAGACGGGCTAGGGAAACTCTCTTCCTCTTTCCCGATTAATGTGGCAGACTCCTCTGTGTGTGCTTTAATGAAGGAACAGGCTAGCCAGGCAGTAGCCCCTGATGATCGGCTAGAACTGCCCAAGTATTGGGGGGACATTCAGCAGGATCGAGGAAGCTGTAATTGTCAGAACTCCTCTCAAAGAGAGTGGGTTTTGTGGGAGGGAATGGTTTGATAAAGTTGATGGGAAGCCCCACCTACCCACGTCACCTCTCCCTCCCCCTTTTCATCAGAGAGCAAATTGAACTCAACCATGGACGGTGTTAAACCACCTCTCAATCTAAGGATGCGAGACTTACCTTGGGGTTCAAATAAGATAGTACATAGTATTTGTAAATTGTTTATAAAGAAATTTTCATTGAGGTTTATGTTCTGGCTGGGTTAGATTTGAAGTAGATATCCTTGAAGTGTGACACTTGGAAAGAATCATACTTTTAACACGTGTTTCACAAGAACCTGGTCTATCACTATGGCGTTCTCAAGATCACAAGACCAGCTATCAGAAATTAATTAGAACAACTTACCCATTCATTTATTCATTCAACAAATATTTATTGAGGAGCTACTATGGGCTTTGAGGTATGGTAAGGAAACAGGCTATCGTTCCATCCAAAGAGTGGTGCAGTTGTGTCAGGAAAACAAAACCAACACACAAAAAGTGGGTGCCTCTTTGTACCAGAGTCATGCACGGTATCCTGTGTTGAGGAAATTTAGCCTTTGGTTTACTCACTGGACAGTTGAAACAATAATTGCTTACATTTCTATAGCATTCTACTGCTGAAAAATATTTTTTTATACATATGATTCTTTTACTCTTTCCAACAAATCTGCAAACTGGGCACCGTTAGCTCCATTTCATAAATGCACAAACTAAAGTTTGTAAGTTTCAACACCTTGCACAAAACAATTGTAGAGGTATGGAGCCTGGACTCTATGCTCCCCCGCATGGCCAGGGCTTTGAGCATATTGAGCGACCCTATGGGTTGGACTGGGCTAGTGCTGGTGTGGAAGAGGTGGACACTGGCTCCTACAAAGATTCACCTTCACTGACCACTAGAGGTTTCTGTTCTGGAGTGGGGGGAATGGGTGTGTGCCTTGATTGAGTATCTGCTGGAAAAAAAAAAATACATCAATGAATGAATGAGAAGGTTATTGATGAACTGGGGGTTTTGATCAGCCAGAGTAAACGTGCCACATAGTTTTCGTGGGGGGGGGGGGGGGGCTTTCCACCTACACAAAAGCAGGTGCTGGGTAGAATGTAATCAGGCAAAGGAAAGGTACAAAAGTCCTGGGAAAAATACGTCCAGGATGGAAAGGAAGGATCTCCCTTCGCTGCAGGCAGTTCTCCTAACAGCCAAGTGCTTGCTGATCTTGGTGTTCCCTTGTCTTCCCCTCGCCCCGCCCCAGCCCTGTGGCCCTCGACGGCCTGCGGGACTCTTTCACCAGCTCCCGCAGCCACAGGGGGCGCGCCCGCGCCTCAGACCTCTGCAGGGAAAGCCTGGCGGAGCCGAGTGGAGGCTCCCCAGCGCCGGGGGCGGGACCAGGAGCGGGCGGGGCCCTGGGTGGGCGGGGCCCTAGGTGGGCGGGGCGCGGGAGGCGGCGGCCGTTGCCGGGCTACGGAGGAGCGCTGAGCCCGCGGCGCCGGGAAGCGCTCGGCGTGCTCTCGGTGAGAGGACCCCGGACCCAGCAGCCCTCCCGGTACGCTGCACCCGGCCTTTTTCGTGCTCCCCTTTGGTAGCGAGTCCGGCTTGGACCTGAAGGGCAGGACGGGGAGCGCGGGCGGCGGAGAGTCCCAGGTGACAGAGAAGGTAGGTGCCCCGCTCCGCCAGGGGCTGCGCGGCGGTCCCTAGTCCTCGCCCCGGGTGGATTCCCCGAGGAATGGCAGCCCGGGAAGAGGCGGCTGCCGAACGGGAGGGTCGCTGGCGAGGGCTGCTCCAGGGCAGAGGAGAGGGGGGAGAAGGCGGGAGAAGGCGACCCCCGGGGCTGGGGTGACAGCCAGGACAGGAGGTCTTGCCTGGGGAGAAGGGACCGGAGATGCTGGAACCTAGGAAGCCACGGTGCGAGCGAAGCGGGAGGGTGAAAGCCTCCCGGTCTCTGTCCACGATGGCAGTGACGGGACTTCGTCTTTCCAGGCAGGGATCTTGTATTTAGAAAACCGAAGTTCCGTGAGTATGTAAATAAATCTGCGTGAGGCTTAACCCGGGCCCGGAACGGTGGCGCTGCAGGGTCTGTGCTGGGCACCTCGCAGCTGCGCGGGGTCCCTGCGTGGACTCCCGCTGCTCCGGAGGACCGGTGCGCGGGCCTGGACCACCCACCCACGCCGCTGGGGAGGTGCAACGAGAACGCTCCCAGCGCTTATAAATAGTCCATAAACAGAGCATTCCGTGGAAAAGTACCTCTCGTAGATATCAGCACTATCTGTTAGTACAGTGATGGGTAGAGCATGTAATACATTTGACAGAAAGGTCAGTGCTCACAGTCCTTGTCTAGGTTCTGATGCCGTTTCATGGAATAGGAATTTACTAATATACTCTTGAAGATGAAATTTGGAAGGATTAAAATTCAAGGATGATCTGTTTTGATGGTAGCCAACTATTCATCAAACATACATTTAGGAAATCCGTGTCACATTTTGCAATTTTATAAAAGGACTCAATTTGCAAACAAAACCGTAAGACTTGTTCAGCAATACTTGAAACAACTAACTGAAAATATTTGTGAAGGTGTGATTTTACTCCATTGAGGGTTTTCCTTTACTAGAAGACAATTTCTTCACATAAACAGGAAACAGTGATTGTTAAACATGACTTAATGCAAACAGAAGATTTTAATATGCTGTTATTTCATGATCAGATACTTCTCTTCAAAAGGGAGGATTATATTGCATTAGTTCAGGATTTACTCAATATGTTCTCTGTTGTGCAGTTTTACCTTAGGCATTTTTGCCAAAGCTACTTTCATGTAGTTTACAAATATTTCAAGCACTCCTTACTCTCTGAATTAAAGATCAGTAACTTAGAGGGGGTGAGAATTGAGTCCCACTGTGGAAGAAAGTGTTTGGCATTAATTATTATTCACAGAAATGTGGGTACTTAAAAAGAATGTAGCTTTGGGTGATATTTATCAAGTCGTTCTGAAAATACTATAAAACACAGACATGCAATTTCATTGAGAAAATATTACCTTGACATCAGTACATAGAACACTATCATGAGCTCTGTATGTTCTCTATTTTTTAAATCCATGAAACTATCTTATGACATTTATGTTATTACTGAGACCACATGACTTTATTGACTTGAGAATTTTTTCCATAGTAAGTGTTAGTATTTTCTGGGATGTTGATGGAAGTTATCTGCCCTTTGATGAGAGTGTCTTTTGACTCTGACCCCCAGGCTGCATCTTGAATTTGAGGTTAAGAACATGTGAAGACTTTTTACGCACTTGAAGTTGCATCGTTAAAGTACCTTTCCTATCTAGAAATTTGAATAAGGAGCACTGCTAGTATATAAGTAACTATAAGAGGCTTTTCAAAACAATAGAAAATGATTTTTTTTTTTACCTCAGATGATCATCAGTTTTAGTTTACACTTACCTGCACACACATATGAATAGAAAATGAATGGAGACATGTAATTGTCATATGCTGTCCTTAATATGTTAGTTTAATTTACCAGTTATAGCTCTAGTACATGACTCAAGGGCATGTTGGAGACTTTTGAAACATAAGTGAGAATTTGATTCTCCTATTTCACTTATTTAGATCTTTGAACTGAAGCTTAACCCAACCCCCTGTGACTATTTCCATTATTCAGACATTAATACAACACAAACAAAAAAACTTCAGGCATCTTGAATGTAGGAAGAAAAAGCAAGTCCTTTTAAATCTGATGAGTCAGTATTTAAAGTCAAGCATTTAAAATGCGGGAAAAGGCTAACATGCCCTATCTATGTTCACCACAGGTTGAATGAGAATACCCACCTTGAATAAATGTACACTCCAAATAAATAGACAGCTGCTTATGTGATAAGAGAGCCAGGACAGTTCAACAGTGAAGTACATTCATTTCATGGCAGCTGATTATTAAACGTTCATAGCCTTTTTAAAGTAACTTTCTAGCTGAAGAAAAAAGAACAGTAAAGCAGTATGAACACAATTTCTTTTCAAGATTTACGGGTTAAGCAGTGAGTTCATTCATCCTATTTTATCCAGCTCAAATGTTTACATTTAAAAGTAAGATGTTTAAACAGTATTGGGCTATCTTTTAATCCACCCATCAAATGTACATTTATGTACATTTGTACATTTTATGAATATGTACATTTTACACTGAAGTTTTAAAACCTGGGTTTTAAAAAGAGAACAAGGACCCCTCAGCAATTAGATAAAACAAAGGAACTTGTATATCTAAAGATTAAATATTATGTAGCCACTCTTCAGTGGACTTGGATATGTCTAATGTGAGGAGATCTGAAGGAATGGACACTACTTACACTGGAAAAGAGCACTTCAGATGTTTCAAAGAGAGGTTTTGGATTTGATCCAGACTTCTAAAATAAAAATTGAAACAGCTGTGTTTTAGAAATGGTTATGCGCAGTTCTCTTAAGATACACTGTGTCGGCATTGGAGGTCCCCCAGTCCTTGATGCTACAGTTGTTCTACTTGTATTTTGAGATAGAGAAACATTTATGAATGGGGGGGAGATTTATGAATTGCCTGGGTTACAATATGCTACATTTCGAGAATACTGACAGTATTTTCTGAACACAAGGATGATAGAGTTTACAACTCAGAGAAACAAAAAGAATTAGTCTCCAAAAACCCTATCCTAAGTTAAGATCTGTTTGGGGTGTGGGGAATATATATATATATATATATATAGAGAGAGAGAGAGAGAGAGAGAGAAAGAGAGAGAGAGAGAGAGAGAGGCCTGACAGTGAGTGGTCCCTAATGTTTTTGAACTTTGGGGGAATTGAAGATATTGTGTTTGGCAACAGAACATTGTAAAGCTTGTTGAGTTTTTTAGTAGAAAATATTTCATGATTTGAAAAAGGGAAATCTTTCTCATTCCCCAGCCAACAACAATATGTATGTGCTTATTACCACATGCCTTTGTGAGCTTCCTAGGCTACAAAAGAGGCTGCCAGCTCTATGATGTAGGAGGAATGATTTTCAGAACATAATGAAATTGAAGGCTAAGATAGAGGCAGGCTAGAGGCCAGGGCTTATTGTCCTGTTTGGAAATAGCTGTATCCTAAATTTCTAACTGATTTTTTATTCTCTCAGCGTATGGCACTGACATTATTTCTAAGCCATTCATGATTATGTTCCACCATTAAAATGTAAAAGACTGTATGTATAGCATTGGCTTTATTTCAATGCTGATTTTATAAATTGTAAGCCTGCCAGTTTACTTTAATGTTGATTTTTTTTAAAAAAATATTTCAGTTTATTGCATACTGGAAAAATGTATGAGGTGAATGTAGCTTTATTACATAATGGTGATACAGTTTTATGAGATGAAAACTGTTATGTATTGCATACACTGTATGTAGATAATAAATCAAATAACTTTAAAGGGTGAAAAAATAAAGAAATTCATTTATTCTGGAAAAACTATCCAGATTATTTGAATTATTCTGAAATTTATCTATTTTGGTCATTTGTAAGATAAAAACTAAAGATCATTCTCAGAAAGGTTACTGAATTAAGGGGTGCTTGGGTGACTCAGTTGGTTAAGAAACCAACTCTTGATTGCAGCTCAGGTCTTGATCTCAGGGTTGTGAGTTCAAGCCCTCTGTTGGGTTCCATGCTGGGTGTGTAGCCTACTTAAAAAAAAAAAAAAGGAAGGAAGGAAGGTAAGTTACTGAATTGTTAAAATTAGAAAAATAAATAACGGATTCTCGAGTGAGCTTTGTTAATATTGTAGCACTGTATTCAAGGAGTGGTGTCCTGAACTGAATTTTTCAGTTTACTAATTTATATTTCAATCTCAAGTTATAGTCGCACATATTTTTCACATATATTGCTTTAGCCCTTATAACAATCCTAAGAGCTAAAGTATCATCCCTAATTAGTGAAGTTCTTTATTCATTCAATGAATATTGTGGGTGGGTTACCGTTCTAGAGCAAAATCACTATTCTTGTCATTGAGTCCTCAAACCATAATTGGTTGGTTGGTGCTGGAGTGAAGGGAGGGAGCTCAGTGTGTCCTTAGGGAATGATGGAGACTGGGACACTAGAAAAGTACTTGTTCTGTGTAAGGGACATCCGATGCTCAGCTCTAACTCATGTTGCCTCCATGTGGAACAAGATTTTTCTAATTTTTCAGGAAAATTATTTAATTTTATATTGAAAACGTATTTTAAAAATTAACCACTGCAGTGACTGAAGAAAATAATGCCACACATGGCCAGCAAATAGAGTGAAGTAACTAGGTAATCTATTTTGGTCATTTGTAAGATAAAAACTAAAAGATCATTCTGCAATGTTAGAGATGAGCCCAGGGTGCAATGGAAACACAAAGGACAAGTGTCATGCGAGGTTGAGGAAGATCCCAGAAGAACGTTGACAGATTGTCCGGCAGGCATGGTAGATATAGTCAGTCATAGTACATGTAGGTAGGTCCCAAGGCAAAAGAGGGGGCAGCAATTAGGTACACTGTAGGTTGAAGCAACCACTGTAGTTTGGAATCCAGTGGTCTGCCCAGCCAGTAAAAAATGGTGCCTTCAGCTGCTCCTCCGTGGGGGCTCCTGGGAAGGGCTGCCTGAGACCCCGCCTCCTTTCTGTTGCCACCCCCGCACAGGTTTCATGATTTGGACAAGGAAGCAGAAGGGGAGTGCGTTTCAGCACCTGTGGGGTTTATCCCCTCTAGAGGCTGGCCAATCAGGACACTCATATTCGTTACCAGTCATTCAAATGAGCAGACTGAGCAGCTTGATTTGATAAGCAGCCACTTTCTGTGCAGCTGAACAGAATGTTTGCCAGCTCCACGCTTCTGGCTCCTGTGTCTTCTTTTTCGCTTGCCTGTTTTTCCCAAGACTGCCACTCCTTTTGATACCGTGGAAAAGCAGTCAGTGAGGCAGAAGTTCCAAACTCCTAGAAGACCGGAGTCCTGTCCTTTCCTTTCCTTTTCCTTTTCCTTACTGCTTGGCTAGAGCCAGTTTCTCTTGCACGCGTGCTGCAAAAAATGGTTGCTGGATTGCTAGTAGATGATATCTGGTCCGGATTTTTTTTTTTTTTTTCAAACTGTGAAAACCCATAATCCCAATAATCTGTATGTCTTGTGTCTCATGGTTAATAAATCATCTCCAAATAAACAGAATGCTGAAGCATATAAAAACATTTTTCTCTCTGGGCCAAATCCTGAATCCTTAGAAGTTAAAGAGCAATTTCAATAAATACCCTTTTGTTTTCTTATTTTTATTTTAAATATTATTGCTTACACACTCGTTATTTCATGAAAATTTTCTTCTTTTTATGAATACTGAAGTATTTCACAAGGTTATTTCATTTTCTTCCAGGAAATGCAAGGTCACATGTATAACACCCCACCAGCTAAACTGTTGTTTCTAAATACCCCCTTGCTGGGCTGTACTCAAGGAGATGCTACGGCCCTGGCTAAGCTGTGAGCTGCCCGAAAGTACACCTTTGTAGCGCCCTGCCCTGCTTGATACTGCCTCCTTTCAAGCACTTAATAACCACTTAATCGAAGTGTGTTGAATAAGTGGGCAAATCACTAAATGTATTATTTTGTAATGTAGTTTTGCTTCTGTCAATCATTTTTGTTCCCGTCCTCCTCCTGTGCCATGGGCCATTGGATGCTGCAGCCTAGGATGATACGACCCTAAGTCAACCTTGCAGAGTGCCTGAGCACCCCATTTTGGAGTTACTAGACATGGATTTTATTTGGTTTTCACCGTTTCTATTATGTGTCCTTTGACCCTCAGTGTTCTCTCAAATGGGATAGAAATAAATATCTACTCTAGAGTGCGGTAGTAAAGAAAAAAATTATACTTTTTTTTTTTTTTAAATAAAGCCTTAACATAGTACTCAACATAAAAATGTTCAGTTCAGGCTTTGAATTGATTCTTCGTCTTTGAATGGATTCTTCATCTTTGAATGTTTTCTGCATACTAGTAGGTCCAGAGGTCTTAAAGTGTTAGTGGCCACTGGACTGTGACCGTCTGAGTAATGTCTCCTGTTGTTCTAACAAGTTACAGTCTTCAAAGACCATCACATACATTGGATCATTTGATTTTCAGTACCAATGTCATTATAATAATAATTATCGCCAACTTATGTAGCACTGATTATGTACCAGAAACAGTTTGGATCAGTTCACCGTGTAAGCTGTGCTTTGTAAGTGCTATTAAACTCACCAATTCCTCACAGCAATTTCAGAAGGCAGGTATTATCACTATGCCCAATGTAGAGATGAGGAAACTGAGACTAGGTTAAGTCACTTGGCCAAGGTCACATGCTAGTAGGTTGCATTCTCAGTGCAACTGCCACAGTAACCACATCGGCCCCAGTCATCTGTTAAGTGTTCTAGGCACTGGGCTAAGAGCTTGATATACATTATCTCAGGTAATCCTCACACCAGCCTTGTAAGATAAGTTCTATCTTTATCTCAACAGATGTGTAGTTTCAAATAGAACTTGCTAAGAAATGGGGCTGAAAACCCAGGTGTTCTTGTCACCATTTCCTCCTGAGAGTTTCCGCGAAGAGCCAGGCTCTTTTTACCCATACTCGGTTTTACATGCAGAAAACTATTTGAACTTGGACTTGAGATCATCCCAACTGCTGTCAGGACAGTCTACCCAGACTAAATTCTTTCCCAGCCCCTTGGTATAAAAAACCCAGGCTAGGAGAGAATACACAGGAAAGAGAAGTGACATATTCCAGTGGTACATTTTTTATCTCTAGCTCCAGAATAAGAAATCTTTTGTTAAAAACTCACATTTTGGGGTGCCCGTGTGGCTCAGTGGGTTAAAGCCTCTACCTTTGGCTCAGGTCATGATTCCAGAGTCCTGGGATCGAGCCCCACATCAGGCTCTCTGCCTTCCCCCTCTTTCTCTCTGTCTGCCTCTCTACCTACTTATGATCTCTGTCTATCAAATAAATGGATAAAATCTTTAAAAAAAAACTCACATTTTTAAAAAAGTATATTAGGATTTTTAAAAAATACATCACCGTATCATTCAATTCTGTCTTCTAGTCCAATGAACTTAAATGCCTTATAGATATGACATGGTAATAGGACATATCTGAGATAGAATATTTATTCTTATTCACTACAGAAGAATTAAGTGTGCAACCAAATGTCACTTGTTTTCCACAATATACTCTTTATTGTTATGTGCATCTTTATTCACTTAATTAATTCAGCAAACATTTATGTGCCTATATGAGCCAGGTACTAAGCTACACACTGGGAATACAAAGAGTAATATGGTGGTGTCCCTGTTTTAAAGGAACATACAGTCTGTTGAGTGAAACTGGTATACCAGTAAGCATAATTGCTATGCCATATGATTGATGCCATGCATGAATGCAGAAAGGCGGATCGGGCCATGGGAAGCAAATCGCTTTAGTGTGCTTAGTTGTGAACACCATCTCGGCAGAGTGAAAACTGAGTAGTTTCTTGGAGGGATTTAGTGAGAAAGGCTCTCAGACCAAGGTTACAGTCTGTGCAAGGGGGCAAGACCACAGGTGTTCAGGAGAAATGTGGGCATTGGGCTATGGCAGCGCTGGATGGGTGTGAGAGCAGTGACCCGGGACGACAGGGGTGGGGGGCGCTAGCAGGTGAGGTTATAAAGAGGACAGGTGCCAGGCTAAGGACTTTCAAGGGTAATTTGCCAAGATAAACCCACTCAAACTATTCAACTTAGCATGTGTGTTGAGAGACTAAGACAGGTCAGCACATAGGGTATAGTTCCGTTCAGGTTTTTTGTGCCCTATCATCTAAAAGAAATCTTCTGATGCAAAAATCATAGTACTTCAATTTTCTTTTTTCTTGTAATGGTGTTTATGTGGGTTTTCTCTCATGACTGCTTTTAATTTATAGACTTTCTTTTTTATTTCTACTTATTCATTTGAGAGAGAGAGAAAGAGCACAAACAGGGAGAGAGGGAGAGGAAGAAGCAGACTCCCCACCTGAACAGGGTGCCCGACATGGGGCTCTATCCCACAATCCTGGAGCTCATGACCTGAGCGAAGGCAGATATCTGCTTAATTATCTGAGCCACCCAGGTGCCCCATAATTTATAGACTTTTCAAGGAGGACTATGTAATTTGCCTTTTTGCTCCAAGAACATTATACATGTATTTTTTTTTCATTATTAATGAAGTACTTACACTAGAAAGAACTTTTAGGAAGAAGAGGGGAAAAAAATTCAGCCAGAATTCCCCGATATGAACCTAACTGCTGATGGTTTTTGACTTGTTTATTTTTTTACATAAAACAGGTGTATCTTCTAAAGTCAAAATCATATTGCCATAACTTCTAACTTGATGTGCATGGTAGTGATTGCCTTTACAAGAAGATGCTACAGTATTTGTGTATCCTTCACAATAATTAGTACAGAATTCCAGTGTAATGGTCCATCCAAACTAGATGCTTGATTGTGGTATGCACTGACTCTGTCGATCTCTTTTTTCTCATATTTTGTGTAAATGCTTTGGTATTTATACCCTCTTTTCCCTATTAGCTTAATCCAACAGATTTTATGTTTTTCTTTTAAAAAATCAGCACATTTTAAAAAATTAGGACCATGTCAAGAAAGAGATAGCCCAAAACACACCTTTCAGGGAATGTGACTTTATCTTCTCATCCCAGTCTGGTGCCTGCACAAGCAGGAAGCTGTCTGGGTAATGGCTGGGTCATTTTGAGATATGCAAAAGAAGCTATGACCAAGGAGCTGGAAAAGCCAAAAAACTTTTGAATTCAGTCAAAATGGGTCATTCATTCAACAAACATAAGAGTGATTTTTCATTGTGCAGATAATTGGAGCTATTCAGGCAGCTGCAATAGTCTTGTGGGGTTGTCTGTCTCCATACTGTGCTCAGGCTCACCCCAGGGCTGGCTGCTTGGCCAACAGAGAGACAGCAGCCTGACAGCGGAGCTTCCTTTGTTGTTAATTGCTATTGTTTTTCTTAAGGTCTTTGGCCCACAGTTCTGGTTCTCTGCTCTGGTTTCTTTCTAAGTAGTCACATTGTCTGCTCTTGGTCTCTGTTAGTTTTGGAAGATTCCACTTTGAAGAGAAACTGAACCCTTGTTTCTCTACCGAGTAGATGGAGCCACCAGCTGAGTCTCCCCCTCCCCCATTTTTTCCCCCCAAATTAATCTCTTCTCTGAACATTGTGTGGATCTGAAAAGAAAAGAAAAAAAAAGACAACCCTGTTTTTTCCACATTTTACGTCATTCTCGCAAAGATAAGGTTTGGTTTACCTTTTCTTGAAAAGTGAATGACTCCAAGTTCATCATTTGTAAATAATTTTTAGATGTTTTAAAATAATTGCTCATTTTTCTGCTCATAGATTATTTTGACTGTTCTGGCTGGAGGAAGAACTCACAAATGCCAGACATTAGCTGTATCTGGTTCTTAGTGGAGCCGGAGGCCCAAGACTCAAGTGTAATGTCTTTATGAAACAGAGCAGATTGTGTTACAGGATATATACGACTTAGGGACACTGGAGCCAACCTACCCTCGGTGTGAATCCTTCTCTGCCTCTTACTAGTGTATCTTTTTGTTTTTTTGTTTTATTTTTTCAGTGTTCCAAGATTCATTGTTAGTGCACCACACCCAGTGTTCCATGCAATCCATGCCCTCCTTAACACCGACCACCAGGCTCACCCATCCCCCCAACTCCCTCCCCTCTAAAACTGTCAGTTCGTTTCTCAGAGTCCACAGTCTCTCATGGTTAGTTTTGAAAAAGGGGCTCAGTCCTCTCTGAGTCTGTTTCCCCATCTCCAAAATGGAGATAAGGATAGAAAAGGATAATATCTACTTGTGAAGGTAAATGAGTCCATTAATAAGCTGGAGAATCCCTGGCCCGTAGTGCTTGGCACATATTCATTGCTGTTTTATCACCATTCTTGACCTCTTGGCACTGACTAAACACATCCACATGGAAGGTTTATACAGTCCCTGTTTGAATATAACTCTCTACTGGGTAGAGTGGTTGAACACTCTATAGAGACTTGGGTAGAAAATAAAGGCATGTATAGGGGCATCTGGCTGACTCAGTTGGGAAAGCATGCCACTCTTGATCTCCGGGTTGTGAGTTTGAACCCCGCATTGGGTGTAGAGATTACTTTAAAAAGTAAGATCTTTAAAAAAAGAAGAAGGAGGGGCGCCTGGGTGGCTCATTGGGTTAAAGCCTCTGCCTTCGGCTCAGGTCATGATCCCAGGATCCTTGGATCGAGTCCCACATCGGGCTCTCAGCTCAGCAGGGAGCCTGCTTCCTCCTCTCTCTCTCTGCCTGACTCTGCCTACTTGTGATCTCTGTCAAATAAATAAATAAAATCTTTAAAAAAAAAAAAAAAGAAGAAGAAGAAGAAGGAGAAGAAGAAAATAAAGTTAGGTGTACCCTCGGAGTTCAGAGCCCATAGGAGTTTTGCATATGTGTAGGGATACAGAGCTTCCAGTCTCCTAACCTAAATTGTGAAAGGCTTGCCTATTACTTGTCCATGTCTCTTTTACCAAGTGATCTCCTTTAAAACATAAATAGTGTGACCTCTAGTATATAGGTTAATGGTAAACTTTCTGAGTGAGTACAGAGTGAGTACAGTGACCAGCGTCATCATGGTTAAGTACACCTTCTTGTCTTTTAGAAAACTTCTTCAACAATAAATACGTGTAATAAGAGCCATGGCTTTAAAAGTGCTCCTGGAACAAGAAAAAGCATTTCGCACCATCGCAGTTCTACTGGTCTATTTGGTGAGTCAAGTCTTTACTTTCATAAGAATGTGGTGGAAGGGTCATTTTAGTAGCACCGAAACTATTTTTGATTTCTAATCCCGTCTTTTGAATTTTTCTTTTAAATTGTAGTTTATCGATGTTGCAGGTCATTAACAAAAGATTGTTGCTCAGTCTTGACATTTATAGCAATTGTTTGAGATTATTTTATTTACATTTAGATGAAGTAAAAAAATCACAGCGTTACTCAGAGCCCCATGACAATGGTGCTCCCTTGGGTGTATGGGCAGATGTCTCTATAACACACCCGAGGCCCTAATGAGACCACATTCTTTTTGGAGCCCATGACTTGCATGGATTGTGAAGAAATTAGAATCTGTTTTTAAAAGAGCTATTCTTTTTATATGGTTATTTATATCCTTTTTGGTTCCAAAAAGCATTAAAGACAGGTGGAGAATTTTAATGTTTGAAAACTTAACTCGAAAGATCTAGGCAGGTGTCAGAATTGAAATTTATTTAATCTGGAGATAAGATCATTATCTGCAAACGTAAAATGAATTACTGGATTATTAGAGACAGTACCTAAAGTCTTCTTGAAAGACAAAGCAAGAGGAGTTGGGGTCACATTGGAGTCTGGGAGAGAGGGGGAGAGAGTCAGAGAGAGGAGGGAAATTTTCCTTTCTTTCAACTGAGGCTGTTCCACATCCATATGAACTGTCTAGAATGGAGGCAGTGGAATTTCTTTCTCAAAGAGATTACAGTCTCTCTGTGGCTAAATGGAATCTCCTTCCTCTCGTAAATAAAATCAGACTCCTTAGGATGGTTGTCAAGGGGAGTTAAGAGAGGCAGGAAGAGATTATTAGACCTTTAGCCCCAGATTTTTTTCTACTCCTGAATTTCACACCGACTTCTCCCTCCTGCCTGCTGGAGAGGTTCAGACTTTGATATTATTTAGTTAGTTTGCAGGACTTCATTATAGGTACTCCTGCTTCAAGATGGAGGTAGTTTGTACTGAATAATTACTTATTATTACAATCATCAGAAACAATTTCCTGTGCCCCTGGTGTAACAGTCATTCTACAGACAAATAGATTGTTCACCCAGTGCTTCTTTCTTAGAAAAGAGAACAGATCCTGAGTCATTTTCTACCTTAGACTCTCAGAAAAGTATCAGAAGAAGACAGCCCTGAATTTAAAAAAAAAAAAAAAAAAGAAAGAAAGAAAGAAAGAAAAGGAGCCCTCATTCAGAAAATACAGAAGAGAATCAGGCTTATTGATTTATTTGCTCCACTGACTTATTCAGAAGGTCATTTTTCTTCCTAAAATGCGAATTAAGTTGGCCTCACCCTGAATTTAAGCTAACATTCATTGATAGAGTGAATAATAGATACTGATGATATTGTTCCTTTCTTGCAAAAAAATGTAATCAACTTTCTTTAAAAATACTGTTTTGTGAAACTTTTTTTTTCAGACATGTAAAGTGATTTGTGAAACAGGAGACTGTCGACAACAAGAATTCAGGGATCGGTCTGGAAATTGTGTTCTCTGCAAGCAATGTGGGCCAGGCATGGAGTTGTCTAAGGTAAATATCGAATGCGTGGTGAAGTTGCAGATCTGTGCTTGTTTTTTTGTTTTTGTTTTTGTTTTTTAGGATTTTATTTATTTATTTGAGAGAGGGAGTGAGAGGGAGAGAGAGCACGAGCAGGTGGGAGGAGCAGAGGTTTGTTATTGAGCAGGGAGCCTGATGTGGGGCTTGACCCAGGACCTTGGGATCATGAGCTGAGCCGAAGACAGACACTTAATAGACTGAGCCACCCAGGTGCCCTAGATCTGGGTTTTTAAAGTACATTTTTTTTGCGGGGGTGGGGGGGCTAAAAAAGAATGTACTTCACTAGTTCATTGCTAGTGAAGATTCTTGGCTCATTATGTTACTTTAGCCAAAGATTACACTATACCTTTGATTATGTCTTACTGAGCTAAAAGGTGTAGGTTCTAATAGAATTTGTTATTTTGTGTAATTCATGTTTATCATATTTCATTGAAAGAATGGAATTTTTTTTTAAGATTTTATTTATTTATTTGACAGATAGAGATCACAAGTAGGCAGAGAGAGAGAGGAGGAAGCAGGCTCCCTGCCTAGCAGAGAGCCCGATGTGGGGCTCGATGCCAGGACCCTGGGATCATGACCTGAGCTGAAGGCAGAGGCTTTAACACACTGAGCCACCCAGGCGCCCCGAAAGAATGGATTATTAAGGTGTATTTGAATTAATTTATAAGAATCTACTAAAGAATTAAAAATAAAGCAGTGATAAGAGAATATGCTAATGCTACTTTCTTCTACTGGACCTTCCTTCTCTTAAAATAAGTATTACCATTGCTAGTCAAGAAGTAGCCTCTCTCATAACCAAACTCCATGGTGGCGGTACCTTTCCAAACCAGGGTTACATGCATTCTTTTGACAATGCAAGCACTATTATTAGTCGCCATGCTAGGCACATGGTATTCCCAGGAGCATTTTAAATATTTTCATCTTACCCACTATTTGTTAAGAAGCGGTATGTTTTAGGAGGGCATATTTCAGGGTCTTGAATATTCTCAGACCTTTCTTTTTTGTGAATGTGTTCAGAGCTATACATCCATTTGCTTTATTTTCTGACCTTTTGAAGGTGTAACTTGTGGATAATGGATATATCATTTTGTTCTAAATAAAGCATCAAAGTCTGCCTGTTAGAAAAGGAACAAAAGATTTTTCTTTTTACTTAAAGTGACTTTTAAAAGAGAAGTCCTTTTCTCCTAGAGACTGCCATTATTTAAAGTTGAGTCTTGTCATTCCTAGATTTTTGCATCAATGATCCACAAACAGCAGGAAACAAAGCATTCTGCATTCTGCAAGTAATTCCTGGTGGATGGCTTTTCTCTGTTGGTTGTGTTCAGTAAGTGGGGCCATTTAATATCCTGAGTTTTCCATTTGGATTGAAATTGCTGACCTTCAAACCCTGTGTTACCTTGAGTGTTAGCTATAGCATCTCAACCAGTGTTTTTCAGCTCCTACTGATTGTAGTAAGGTGCATTTTCAGAGGTAGGTTTTGTGGTGTTGGGTGTAAAAGGATTCTTTAGAGCAGACTTGTAGATCTAGGATCAGTGAACAGAATAGTGGAAAATGCGACAATGCCCCAGAGGAAAATAGACAATGAAGTTGCTACCTCTCAAAAGTTCTTTCCACAAATCTCGGTGAAAATCTGAGTGATATATAACAGATTCTGAGAGATAAGTAAATCATTTTCAAGAAGCTGCTCCTTCTCCTTCATCCTTTGGATCTAGAGAATATAGCGTGACTCTGGAGAATCAGGTCAGAAGATGAGAGTCCTATAAGCTCCAGAATCTTTTATTAGTTAGTATTTATAGCTAAGCTTTTTTTTTTTAATCAAAAAATTTTATTTAAAAAAGCTTTTCTATTTAAAAAATAGGATGAAGATCCTATTGTCCCTAATATTATTTTTATTTTAAGAATGCATCACCTAAGATTATCTGATAACAGTTTTCCTATTTCACACTTTTCCGTGGATTTCCAGAAGAATTATTTTTCTCTAGGTAGTAATTTTCCCCAAGTACTGAAACAGATGTTTACCTCTATGACACTGGAAGCAACCAAAGGGAAACAATCTGAATAATTCTGACTTTGTTACTAATTTTATGCATTAATAATTCTGTTTCAATATTTATTATCATTTTCTTCATTAGAAAAAAAAGATTAGGCCAAATTGCATGCAAGAGAATAAAAGTCAAGGTAATGATGTCACTGAAAAATTAGGGTAAGACCCACTCGGATGCACAACTGTTACAAATATAAATACCATGTTCCTGCATGGCCTGCAGTGTCCACCTCAAGGTGGACATGGCACAGCCACAGAGAATACCTCCGCTAAAGGAGCGAACAAATCAGTCAACCTCAGAGAGTTTTGAGGGCAAAAGAAGTGCTACTTAAATATTGTCATATAAAAGGTAATGAATTTCTGTGTGTGTGTGTGTTTATGTTATAAATTAAATATTTCGCCAAGTCTTTTATCTTGGTTTTAGCTCCTAGTAAATGAAATTAGTAACTTAGCCTTGCTCATACCCTAAAGAGCAGAGGAATTCAAATATATCGATGGAATATATATATACTCCATTGGTATGATTGGACATATTAAACATATGAAAAAATATATATATATATAGTTAATTAAGGCAAAGAACTTGAGTTTTTATTAAATGATTACTTTGGGGCTAGAAATTTCTAAACTATCTATTCCTGATTTGCAGTTTCTTCTTTCCAAGCTTCCTTGATTAAGTCTTTAGCAAGAACATGTATCTTTCAGAGGATAAAAAAACAAAAAAACCCCAAAAAACTAAGTTCTGAATATATTAAAATCAGATAAATCACTTAAAATTAGAGAATTTATTCAACTGATTAATTATGACATCCATGGTTTACAAATTAAAGGAAAGTTTACTTTTTTGCCTAAGACCAAGCTTTAAAAAAAAAATAGTCAGATATTTATAAATAATTGAATTGCTTTTTACTTGTTGCACTGAACATAAAATTTGGAAGAGGGATACCTGTTTATTCATAATGAAATGACTGAATTCAGGAGTCCTTACTTTTTAACTGAAGCTTAAAATTTTGGTTACCTGTGGTGCTTGAAATTTTGAATGCACAATAAATAGTAAATATTTTAAAGTGAGTTATTAAAAACCATTTTCATCAGATGTGAGAGCTTTCAAATAACCTTCATTCTAACATCATTAAGTTACTTGTTTTGTTATAGTAAACATAACTTAAAACTTATTATCCATTTTCTAATATCATGTCTCTCAACCCAAAATAAAAAATGCCGGGTCATGAAGTTCTTTGCATTACAAACATGTTATCTGTGTCTTAAAACTAAAGCCTGGAAATACTTTGGGTAAGCAGGTAGAGTTAAAATTTCCATCTGTGGTTTTATTACTCCTAATGATTATTTTCTTTGGAAGGCATTCAATTCTATTTTTTTTTCTAAAGGTGTCTGGGCTTACTTTCCCATTGTTAGGTCTCTGCCATTTCAAACATGTAGTTGGGTTTGGGGGAGGTTCCCGGAATAGCATTCCTGGAGACAGTGTACACTTTGGCACACCTGTCACGTGTGGTCAGCAGTTCCTCTGACCTCTTTTCACTTCCTTTCAATGGTTAGATAGTAAGAAGTCTGCGCAGAAGCTCCAGGCTCAATAATAACCATCGTTGCTTGTTTAAATTGAGACACTTCCCTTCATTGGCCATTTTTTAAATGATTCCTTATTTTAACCTTTTACCCTAGATACTTTGGGTTATGTGAATCTAAAAGATGTCTCTTAACAAAAATGCACTATCTCTCAAACATCCCTTCAGCTATTATTTTGTAATATATATCGTGCAATTAAAATAGATAATTAGCCAATGTTTGTTATAATAAGCCAGTTTCTATGTGGTATTTGTATATTAAATAATGGAGTCCTTTTAACGTATGTCTTAAGTAGGGGGTATCACTTCTCCTGTTTTATAGATGGAGGAACAGACACAGAGATGGTTAGTTGATCTATCCATTGTCATCATTAGTAAGTGCTGGGAGAAGGTGCTGGAGCCACATGGGGTAATAATTTTTTTCTCATTTTGCATACTGCTCATGTATAGTGCTGTCCAGTAGAACTTTCTGCAGTGATGGAACGGTCTGTATCTGTGCTGGCCAAGATGGGAGTTACGAGCCGCTTGAAATGTGTTATTGAATACTTGAAAGGTGGCTTGTGTCACTGAACCACTAGATTTTGCATTTTAATGAATTAAATTTATGTGTTGCCACATGAAGGTGTGGCTGTTGTATTGGACGGTGCAGATCTAGAATGATGAACTTCCCTTCAGAAATTCTGGCTAGGGACCAACTTCTAACACAGGGAGATATCTAAATCCTTTGACCTGATGCTTGCACATTCCAGGAGCTGCCTCCCTGGCCAGGCTCCTTCCTCTCCTTCCTTGGCTATGCCACCCTTAGCCTGGCCACTGGTTTCCAAACATCCATCTGCTTCTCTTCCTCCAGCACTCATGTTTGGCCCAGCCACGTGGGCACCATTGCCATGGCTCCTCACACCGGGTGGCATTCTCTGAGTCCCCTCCCTGCCACCTGAGCTGTCTCGTGGCATGAGCGCTTTTGGTTTCCAGTTGTTTCCCTGAAAGCCCCAAGCATCCTGTCTTCTCAGCCGGGTTCTTTTTGGCCATTCAACTTAATGGGTAGGCTTCGTGTATCTTTGGGAAAATATAGGACAAACCACTGAGCCATCTGGGCTTGGTTTTGAGGATTTTCTCCTGCTGAGCCATAGCTAGTCTCTCTCTCTCTTTCAATACAGGGTTTAGGTTTAGAAAGTTTATGAGAAAGAGAATTGATAATGTCTTTTTCCTATGTTCGAGGCAAAAAATAAGTGCTGTTTACATAGCTCCACGACTGGTACACGCTGGGCATTTGGAGCCACAAATGTGCACAGGAGTGTTACACAGCCAGCCCTTCAGCTGGTGAAAATAAACAGCATTGCAATGCATGGGGGAGGATGACTTTTGTTTCCCTGAAGTGACCACATTAGCCTTTTAATTCTTACTGTCTAGAATCTGCCCGGCCACAGCCCCTCCTCCTCACCGAGTATTAATGCCAACAATGTGCTTTTAACATGATCACCTCCCAGCAGTAAACCAGGAAACTAGTTTTTGCATGAACCACTTGAAACAGTCTTCAAGTCTCTGGCACAGTTTTCAAAGTCAGCTTTTCTAACCAATTATTGGGATAACTTTAGCTAATGTGAAGAAGTTAATTCTCGTAAACAACAACACACTTTCCTCCACAAGGATGAGTGTCCGGTTTCCCATTTTTAAAGATGTCTGCTTTTTGGTAAGCTGTTTTCATCCCTATGAAGAAAGTCACACGGGCACATATAAAATTAATATAATTTGCAAGCATGAAAAAGATTCATTTATGCCATTTAATTATAGTGTTGCTCACTTTATTTATGTTTAATTATACCTAATCGGGCCCAGCGATGTTTGGCAGATATTAGCAAGCTCTAGCTTGTAATTTTTCTTTAAAAAACTCAATTACAGATTTTCATAAACTGGAAGTTGGTTGTGGGGGGGGGCTATGTCTTTGGTGTTGTTTTATTAAAGGAAATTAAAAAGGTGATTTCTAAACACCAACTACATAAATCTAATTTGTCATTTCCATTTGCTTGTGCTAGATTTTTCTCCACAAATAACTTCTTCTCTGTCCAAATTTGAGCTTTTAAAGTTCAAAGAACCAGAGTTAATAACTTATTGGCTGTACAAATAAATAGTGCTTTAGACCCAAGGGCCCCAAATGTGTTTCCTCGACAATGATGGTCTGTGAGGATCTCCCCTGTGGTCTGGGGAACGGCTCCTAGAACACGTAGATGGGATCCGCTTGTGTTTTTGCTAAGTGCTGAATTTGCAGAGGGAGAATAGAGAGAAGGGGATCTGAGGACTGTTTACTTTGAGTCAGTTTGCCATTGGAAAGCCACCAAATGTGGCTTAAAAAATATTGGGCAGAGTGTCAGGGCTACTGCTGTGGCCAGCTTGGGTGGAAATGGCCCAGCTGGACACAGCCCTCTCTTGCCTTGGAACCCAAATAAGAAAGGCCACTCACTGCTTCCACCCCCACCCCATATAGACCCCCACCCTCATCTCCCACCCCCTGCGCACCTCCACCAGCCCACAAGAGTTATCTGGCCTTACTAATCGGGACACTGGTGTGACCTTTATAGGCTTTTGTTCCTTGGAATAACGTAATAATGATACCAATAAGGAAACAACAACAACTTCAGGAAATACTGCTTTCAGTGCTATTTGTTCATCCATTTGTTTAGCCGGCAAACATTATATGTTACTCACCAGCCTGGTATGTATTGTTAAAGAAAAAATATTCAGTGGCACTTGTTGATAAGGATGGCAAGGCAGGCTTTAGTCGCTGGGTAGGGAGGGGAACCACTGCAAGGGGATTTTATGGTGGGGGAAACCACTGGCCTCCATCCCGATACATGAGCTCATGGGAATTTAGAGTCAGGGAGCAGGGGTCAGTGGGTGAAAAATTACTTAGGGCTTAGAGGGGTCCTGGCTGAAGCCAACCTAATAATTCTTTGCTGAAGACAAACCAGGGTGATTGGACTGCAAAGCTCCATGAGACTTCAAGTGGAGCGTGGGGAACCCGAGCAGATATTAGGGTGAGTAGTTCTGGTTAAGCTGAATTAGCAGAGCACTTGCTAAAGCTGGATTTTATAAGGAAGTACATGTGTGGGTCTGGAAGAAGGTTAAGAAGCCTGGCTGAAGTTTGGTCAAGCAAAGAATCTTTATAAGTACCAGGTGCCCTGATAGGCTTTAGGGAAAGAGTGACGGAGGGAGGCGTTGGATATTGGGGATTGTTTGCTTATTGTAGGATTTTGGGAAATCACTTGGAATCCTATGGCAATGCTTAAAAAAAAAAAAATTGGGTTATTATTTTACTCATGTGTATATGTTTACCCCTTGAAGCTTATTAATAGAAAGGCTTCTTTAGGAATTCAGGGAAGTTGCAGGTATTTCTTTTAAGGTTTTAAGGTACCAGGTCATAATTTCAAAAACAAAGACTCCAGGATTATTTTAAAGCCTAAATGCATCTCTACAATTGATATTAATGGCAGACCACACTGCATAAAAACAAAACCCATTTCTAAGTGTGACGCCCAGGCCAAGGGCTGCCTAACACCCCCATTCCCATCTCAGACTCCTCCCATGTATGCTCCCTCACCAAAGCCACGTGTCCAGTCCTTCTGACGAAATGATGAGAGGGAGAGCTGTAGTGTGCGTAACCTGGAAAGTGTCAGAGAACCAGAGTGGGACAGAGGTGAAAGCGGTAAAAACAGATTTCACTCAGGGACTATTGCATTGGGGGAAGAGAGGCCTCAGTATAGAACTGGGCTCAATTCCAAATACAACATGGAGAAGTGGGGATTTTAGCCAAGGAGTGGAGTGGGGGGCAGTGGATGGAAAATTCCTAAGAGGAAACATTGGGGCAGGGGGGGTTCTAGCTAAAACGGACCTAACAGGATTCTTACTGAAGGCAGGCCAGTGGGATCAGAGGATAGAGGGGCAGGAGGAAATCGGATCAGAGATTGAGGGTGAGCAGATAGGACGGTGGGGGATTCTGGCTTAACCAACTACACAGGATTCTTGGACAACTGGGTTCTTGAGGACAAGGCCCAAGGCTGGGGCCTAATTGAGAAAATAGCTCACAGGAGCCTGTGAAGTTTGGTCAGAAATGAGGTAAACCTAACCACAGTGAGCATGGCCAGCTAACTCTCTTCTTTAAGTACTCTTTGTTTGATCTCACCAAAAATCCATTTCTACCATTTCTTTTATTCCCAATGGTAGTATACTAGCCTGCTATGGGAAATCATTTGCCTGGGGAAATTGCCTCCTTTATATGCAAAAGTAATGGGGGGGAAACCCAAAATATTCCATACTGTTTTCATTAGATGCAGGATCAGACCACGTGATCAATGCCAACTTACTTCAACAGACATCTGTGGTTGCCCCCTGCCTCCTGCTCTTGGGATGCAGTGATGACCAGGCTCCGTAGAACAAATTCAGCTGTAACCACACAATGGCGTGCTCTGTCTGTGCTGATCGGTAGCACTCTCCAAGATGCACTGGGTGGGGAATACTTGCTCAAGTAACTGCCTTCCTGCTCAGGGGGGAGTCTGCTTCTTCCTCGGACCTCCCCGCTCTCATGCGCTCTCTCTCTCCCATTCTCTCTCAAGTAAATAAATAAAGTCTTAAAAAGAAAAGAAAGAAAGACACACACACGGAATTAGGATATTTCTGTGAGGGTTTCCCAAAACCTGGTAGCAATGTTTGCCTCTGTGGAAGGAATAGGAAGTGAAGAGACCAGGGATGGGAAGGAAGGCGTACTGTTTGTTTATTAAAATCTTGTGTGTACTAGTAGTTTTTCAGTATAAAAAGTGATAGAAAGGAAAGGGACCAGAAAGCACAGCCCTTCGGCCACTGGGGGTGGACCCGAGTTTACAGAGGCACGATTTCGGCGCAAGCGCACCAGCGCTGCCCTGGCCAGGAGGCAGTGGCGCAGCCCGGCTCTTGGAGCTGTTCAGCCTTTCCTCTTTTGCTCTTGGTAGCTCTTTACTGAACTTTATGGAGGAAGATTTCAAGGCATTTTAACCACCTAGTTTTATTGAATGAAATAAAAACATCAAAGTAGACATTTATATTGAGGGTAATTTAATGTTTATATGCTGTTTACATTACAGCCTGGATTTCAAATAATTACAGCATCTCTGTTTTGATGGCGCTTTAGAAACACGACAGTCGCTCTAAACGAGGTTGCCGCTATGGACAGTGTGCTGTCATGTAATTCCTTGGAAATATCTTCTCTACATCCAGAATGATCACTTCATAAATTTCTTAGACTATCATGAACTGCAAGCATTTTTTAAAAGCTTAAAAATAATATTAGGTCGTTATTTTGATATTATGTTTTTAAAAAATAACAGGTACTGTAGAGAAAATATATTTTATTTTATTTATTTATTTATTTATTTATTTATTTTTTTAGAGAAAATATATTTTAAACTAAATTCCCCCAAATAATCAGTCTCTATATAATAATTCCCAGGAGACTATACAGGTCACAGTACCTGTTTAATACATTTAGGTATTATTTTGTGCTTGTAATGGACACGCAGCCTTATCTCAACCTCTCACGTAAATTACTCTGAACTTAGTGTTGTTATTACTAAAACATATAAACTCTAAGCAGAAACAGTAAGTAATATCCAGACAATGAAGGCAAAATATGATGCATTTGGTGCCTGGCTTTGTTGTCTTTTCTTTTCTTTTTTTTTTTTTTTTAATTGTTTTTTAAGGTTTTTATTTATTTGAGAGAGAGAGAGCAAGCATATGCTCACAGGAGTTGGGGGAGGAGCAGAGCAGAAGGGAGAAGCAGGCTCCCTGCTGAGCAGGGAGCCTGATGGGGGTTCAATCCCAGGATCCTGGGATCATGACCGGAGCCCCCTGGGTGCCCCTGTTGTTTTTTCTATACATGATTTGAACATAGACTGAACCCCCAAAAATTTTTTCATGAAATCCTCAGTCTATGAAGTATAGTGACATGTAAATGACGCACAGTGCAATGTGGGCAAAAACACAGTGGTCAAATCGGTCCTCATGTATGTGCAACACAAACTTCAAAATACAGTCGAGAATCAAAAAATAAGCAAAGCACGAAGATCTTCCCAACGCTTCACGTATCCCTTAATTTTCAAAAGAGATGAGTCTGTCAATTCCTTCAAGTCCATGTCTGCTTGGATATTCATCTAGTTTCTCAGGAATGGAGAGAGGAAGTGAATTGTCAGAGACAGTGATATGTGGCAGGAGCAACAAATGGGAGTTGACTGCTTGTCAGGGGCACTACAAGAGCAAAACCGCCTATATAGACATGGGGGCTTCCTACTTCCTTGTATTACAACACAATGTAGTAGTTGATTCAAGCAGCTATGGCTAAATTGTATTTTATGTACCTTTTTCAAAAGACATTCTATAAAAATAATTTAGATGTAAATTGACATTGCAAGTAACCCAGAAAAAATTGGAGTCTAAAGATCCTTTTGTTCCCCAGTAAGGCTTTATTATACTTGAATCGGGAAAGTTCATTTGTTGGGTTGTAGAGAATCTAAAAAGGTATCATTTATTTGGTGAATGCCCCTCTATGCTTGATTTATAGGTTACAACTTTTACATATATACACACACACACACATATATATATAATTATATAATATATATTATAAATATAAATAAATAAATATTTCCTGTTTATTCCTCAAAACAACCCTGTGGAGCAGACATGTACTGTTGCCATCTCAGAGATGAAGAGACTGAGGGTCAGAGAATTCCCAAAATAGCTTAGAGGACAAGAGGCAGAATTGGCCTTCAAACTCATATGTCTCTGGTTATCATATGTCATTGTAGGAAGACATATACTTTTTCTCTTATGTCAGCCTCACTTGAAAAACAGGATTTCAGACATTTATTCCCAGTTAATACACTTTCTTCTCGTTCTCATTTCTCTTTCCCTTTGTTTTCTCTTCTGCTCACTTCCCGTTTCCTCCATTTCTTTGTTGCGTTGTAACTTGCATCTAACACCCTTACAATCCAAGTTGCTTGGATCAATGTATGATTTTGAAACTTTACTCTTGCTTGAGCTTTTGACGTGGAGATGCTGAGCTTGTGGACAACGAGGGCCCATCCCACTTCCAAATGTCACATGTCACCACACTTTGATCCTGGAAAATTGTGAGAGGGTGGCTCCTGTGTGACTGATGGAGAGTTTTTGGATGCACTCAGCTTTTAGCAACTACTTAGCAAGAACACCCTCTGCCCCAGTGCACGACCACATCACCTGTGTACAGAGCACCCAAAATGGCAGGGACCTCCCCGCAGAGACCTAGTCCACACCCCAGGCAATGCTTTCTGAATATGTATCTTTGGTGTTTTCTTGATTACCTGAGTAATAGATGCTGTTTGGCAAAAATTAAATGATCGCAGAATTATCAAAATTCAAAACATCTCAGGATGTCACTCCCCACCCCCCAGAGATAATCCCTGTTAACAATTTGAAGGAAATTCTACTCGTGAATGAATTCTTCAATTTTTTTTTCCTTCTTCTATCTGTGCCTTGGTTTAGAAATTTGTCTAGTTGGAGCGCTCGGGATTCAGAAGGTTGGTGATCTGCTTTTTTTCCCTCCGTCTCTCTTTGCTGTGTATGTTCAGGGTACACATTTGAAAGGCTGGCTGGAAATGAGAACAGAAGGTATTGCTCCTCCAAGATGTGTACGAATTAATTAGTAAAACTGAATTGCAGCGTTACTATGAATCTCTTTTAGTCAGTAGTTTGAGTACAGAGAATACTATCTTTTGTGTTGGTTTTGATTTAATTTTTGATAAATAAGTACTGCCTTAGTTGATTGTGCATATAAGTATGGATAAAGAACTTTATATATATAAATTGGACAGGCCAATGGGCATTTTGAACTAACAGGCGTTTGTATTCTGCATCGGAAGGGTGTGGGTAAGGAAACCAAGAGATTTCGTTGGAGTCCTTCCTTCCTCTGCTGCACTGAGCTGTGTTTGTGGGCTTCCTCAGTGTGCTCTCCACATGGAGAGAGGAAGTACCAGAGGGATCCTACAGTGTCGGGGGTATAGAATCTGACTCCAGAATTAAACAATGTGGGTTCAAATCCTGGTTCTAACATTAGCTATGTACCTTGGTTAAGGTACGTACCTTTAAGGTACGTACTTTAGATACCTAAGGTACCTTAACCAAGGTACGTACCTTCTGGGAAGCTCCACACCCACATTCATGACATGGAAATAATGATCCTGCTTCCTTCATTTGGAAGACGTATGACTTAATGAGATAATGTGTATGAAGTTCCCAGCACAGAGTAAGCACCCAATAAATGTTAGTACTAATTATTAATATTTTTGTAAGTGATGGGATCATACTTCTAATTCTATATTAATAACTTTTTAAAGCTACCATGAACCCATATCAATGTCATTCTTATGGTTGCATTGTATTTACATTATATGATAAGCTGTGATTTATTTGATTATGGGCCTTGTGGAAATGATCATACATGCATCAAAGAACCATCCGTTTTGCCCATCCATGGTAAGCAATATTGTGTGCTGACATTCAAATCTAGAGAAGCATGCGGCCTGTAGTATGACACAGTTTAATTCACATGAGAATTTAGTGTTCTTTTAAGAAATATGTCAGAATCTCCCTGCCATCACACAATAACATGCAGCTAACACGTAAGGATGCTCTCTACTGCATAGACCTCTAAATTTATCAGCTTAGACAATTTCTTACAGTGAGCCTCGTTTCTAAAATATCACTCTTGATAGCAAAGTATTTATTTCCTGCCTCGAAAAGTGAGTTAGTGCCTGGATATTACCCTGACTTTAGTTTCTGAACATGCCCATGACTGTCTTAATTAGAAAAGAAGAAAGTGCCATAATTCTGCCATAAGCTAGCAATAATGCCCCAGTGGGGGTCCCGGAGAACCTTTCTTATTCAAATGCTCACGGCTTCTTGAATAAAGTGGATGACTAAGTATACTTATCCTAGTAAGAGAGATTATTAGCAGTGGGAGACACATTTGAACCTGCTGAATGAGCCGTCTTTGTATCCAGGAAGGCCGGCACTCGGTAATTATTAGACCGGGTCTTCCTTTTATCCCAGCCGTCTTTTTCACGCTTGCCACGTCTGAATAGCGTTCTGTTGCCTGTTAATCCCTGCAGGAATGCGGCTTTGGCTACGGGGAGGATGCCCAGTGCATGACATGCCGGCCGCACAGGTTCAAGGAGGACTGGGGCTTTCAGAAATGCAAGCCGTGCCTGGAGTGCGCCGTGGTGAACCGCTTCCAGAAGGCAAACTGTTCGGTCACCAGCGACGCCGTCTGCGGGGACTGCTTGCCAGGGTAGGTCGGGCGATTTCTTTCCCTCGTGATTATGGAATGATTTTTCAAACGCGCCTTTCCCTGGTTCCGTCCCAAAGGTGAACGCACACCCACAGGAACCCGAGCGCAGCTGTGGGGTGGCCGTGACTTCCTCTGCGCCCACCGCGGGCTGTGAGCCCGTGACGGGCGCTGGTTATAAACAAAATGAATACGCGCACTAACGAAGTATTAGTGTCAGGAGAATCGACAGAGTTCCCTATAAATCGATGAAAAAGAAAACGGGGACAAATGGACAACAGAGGGGACGGGGCTGTTCACAAAAGAGGGAACACGTGCGGCCGGTGATCCTATGGCCATGTTCATCCTGGTCAGTGATCAGAGAAATGCAAATCAGGGCCATTCACTCATTTCTGCCGCTATTTGTGAAGCAGCTAGGAGGCAGGGCTGTACAGAAGTCAGGCGTCGCTGAGGTAAAGAGGCTGGGAACCCTACCCACATGCAGATTATATCCTAAGAAGGTTTTAGAAAGCTCTAAAGTGGTAAATAATGAAGCCGTACCTTCTGCAGAAAGGTAGCAGAGGATGATTTCTGTGGAAGAAGAACCTAGAGTAGATAAGGCAGATGAGGCTAGGCTGGCTCAGTGATGCCTAGGCAAACGGCAGCATCTGGGAGGGTGACCGGGTTACCTGAGCTTTGAGCAAGACTCAGAGTTGAGGCAGTTTGCTGAGTAGGTGTGTGGGGGAAGAGCCCTGTGGACACAGGGATCAGAGAGACAGGCCCCAACGTGGACAGGACCCTGGAGTTCAGGGACCCTAACGTGGGAATCCGGGCTCTCAGTCACCACAGAGGCAGGTGTCTAACTAGACAGCCAGAGGACCCCCACAGATCACAGCCCTGCTATCAGAATGGTGAGTGCTAGCTCTGGGGCTCTTGTTGAGGGCAGAGGGGAAGACAACCTGTGGGCCTGAAGGGCAGAAAGAGGTACAAAATAGCCTCATGGGCCAACTGTGACCCTATGCTAAGCACCTGAGCAGGTATGAAATGTAATGGTTTAAAACCAAAGGCACAGGGAATAAAAGAAAAAATAACCATTACACTTCACCAAATTAAAATCTTTTGTGTTTCAAAGGATATTATCAAGAAAATAAAAAGACAACCCACAGAGTTAGAGGAACAATATATAAATCATATATGTGATAGGGGACTGTCTTATCTAGACTATATAAAACTCTTATAACTCAATAATGAAAAGACCAATATCACAATTAAAATGTCTGAGTAGACATTTCTCCAAAGAAGATACACAGACAGCAAATCAGCACATGAAAAGATGCTGAGTGTCATTCGCCATCAGGGAAATGCAAATTAAAACCACATACTTCAAGCCAACTAGGATGGCTGTCCCCACAAAGACAATGACAAGGGTTGGTGAGGATGTGGAGAAACTGGAACCACCATCCACCATTAGTAATAGAAAATGGTGCAGCTGCTTTAGAGTTTGGCAGTTTGGCAGTTCCTCAAATAGTTAAAATAGAGTTACAATGTGACCGAGCAATTCTGCTTTTAGGTATATAACCAAGACAGTTAGAAACCTGACCACACAAAAATGGCTACACAAATGTTCATAGCAGCATTATGCCTAATGGTCAAAAAGTGAGAAGAACCCAGATATCCATCGACTGATAAATTGGTTGACAAATTGGAGGATATTCAAACAAGAGAATATTATTTGGTGTTAAAAGGGGATGAATCACTCGTTCATGCAACAAAATGGCTGAACCTAGAAAACATTATGCTAAGTGAAAGAAGCCAATCACAAAAGACGTATTATATGATTCCATTTGTATGCGATGTCCAGAACGGGTGATCTATAGGGACAAAAAGTAATTGAGTGGTTACCTGGGGCTAGCGGTTGGTGTGTGTGTGGTGGAGGGGGGTGGTTGCTGGGAAGAGTCAGGGTTGACTGCTTAAGGGTACAGAGTTTCTTTTTTGTTGTGATAAAAATGTCTAAAACTGATTGTTCTGATGGTTGCACAGCTCTGTGAATACACCAAAGGCCATTTAATTGTATGCTTTACATGGGTGGATTGTAATATATGTGAATTAGATCTCAATTAATCTGCTACTTTAAAAAAAGGAATGGTCTATAACTTCAGGTGATGCTGATACCTGTGAATATCAGTATCCAGAGTTCTGACCTAATGCAGATGTAATTGAGGAACACTAACCAAATACCTGACCCATCTCTGCTGTTCCTACTCTACAGTTCTGCTAAAAGCATGTTAGTGTCCATCTCCTCCTCTGTGGGGCAGGGAGAAGAGGAGGTCCACGGGAGATTCAGAGGCAGAGAAAGTGAGGAAAAGCACAGGACCAGAGGATCTGGTTTTACAAAGAGGGAACTCACACAGTTATGCGGCTGGAGTATGAGTGAGGTCGCGCTCTCCCCACGACCTCCCACCAAAAGTGTTTCCTCATGCTTAACCTCATTCATTGTCACCTGAGCCCACGCCTTTAGCTGCAGTGTTTGCTCATTCTTTAAGTAAATGCTTAGATGTGGGAAAGTCATATATAAGTGAGTAGACATTTGAATGATATTTCATAGTTTATTTATATGATTAGTTTAAAATTACATGCTTCCTAAGCCAGCGTGAATGTACGAGCCAGGCGATAGTTATATAGTGACTTTTACCGAGGTTATCCAGAGTGTTTTTTTTTTTTTTTAAAGATTTTATTTATTATTTATTTGACAGAGAGAGAAATCACAAGTAGGCGGAGAGTCAGGCAGAGAGAGAGAGAGAAGCAGGCTCCCGCTGAGCAAAGAGCCCGATGCGGGGCTCGATCCCAGGACACTGAGATCATGACCTGAGCCGAAGGCAGCGGCTTAATCCACTGAGCCACCCAGGCGCCCCTATCCAGAGTGTTTTAAAGTGCTCGCCCAGCTTCACTATATTTGTGTGAAGAAGGTAAATAGTTGAAATCCATTTTATAGACAGGAAAATTGAGGCAGAAAGAAAATAAGCAAATTGCATATTGTTCCCAGAAAAGTGATGCCAACATCAGGCAGAGGGTGGCATTTTCATTTCTAGTGCTACCCCTGCCTTCTGAAGGCTCAGCCTCACCTGATCAGAGTTTTCTGCTGCCTGGAGGCTCAGCCCCAGTGGGACAGCAGTGGCCTTTTTCCCAGTGGCAGTACCGCGTGGGAATAGTTTGTCCTCTGTGCCCTCAATCTGAGTGATTGAAGAGTCTCCTTGTTTCCAAATATGTCCAATGACTTTATGCCAATACCTCAATTTCTCTGACACCCATTATTCTCACCTACAAATGATCATCTAATAATACCAACCTGCAGAACTGGCGGAATGACGGAGACTATAATGCATGCAAAATGCCAAGCAGAATGCCTGACCCATAGTAAGCACAAATACATACATGACCTTGTCACCAGTTAATGTTCCTGGGAGCCAGTGAACGCTTTACATGACTGGTTTTTTTTTGTTGTTTTTTGCAGTGGGCTTCCAGCCTTCTCCTCTGCCTGCCATGTTCCCATCCTTTCTCTGCTAAGGGGACCTAGGTCCCAGCCCGAAAGAATAAGCCAGCCCCTGCCAGTTCTTTCTAGTAACAATGATAGCTAATTTTTTTCTTTAAATTTTTATTTATTTGTCAAAGAGAGAGAGAGTACAAGCAGGGGGAGCAGCAGAGGGAAAGGGATACGCAGGCTCCCTGCTGAGTAAGGAGCCCTATGCGGGACCCTGGAATCATGACCTGAGCAGAAGGCAGACGCTTAACTGACTGAGCCACCCAGGGGCTCCTATAACCAGGCATATCTTAGAAGGGCACTTTTCCACATGGTGTTCATTAAGCAAACTGGTGTTATTTGGATTGAGTTGAATTAAAAATTCCTCTCCAAATTCAGTGTTGGAGAAACTTTAGAGTTTCTAAATAAATAAATTCTAAATAAATAAATACAAATGTATTAGTAAATACATCTTTTAGATGCCTTTCAGCAAACCATGATTAAGTAAAATCCAATATGATTTCCTTTTGTTTTTTGTTTTTTTTTTTTCCATTAGCTATCTGAACATCCAGAGTAAAAGCTGAAGTTCAACTAAAGGCTGTTTAGCCAGACAGCTGTATCCCTAATCCCTTTTATTTTATTTTTTAAAACTTGTGTTCTTTCTCACTTGGTCAGAAAGCAGAGTTAGAAATGTTTCTGTGTCTCCAAAACCACAGAAGTCTAAGCAAGAAAAAGTAAAATAATCTTTCAAGCTTGATACATTTATTTATGCATTTAATACTTTCAATTATATGTTAAAATTCTAATTTCTATAACTTCATCTTCACATTGGAGGGTAATTTTGAGGCAACTCTTCCAAAAATTAAAAAACCATCCATGTCTATGATGGTTACTATATAATTTATAATTTAGTGAATGTACTATGTTTTAGAGTTCTGATTTTTTTTTAAAAGATTTTATTTATTTATTTGACACAGAGAGATCACAAGTAGACAGAGAGGCAGGCAGAGAGAGAGAGGGAAGCAGGCTCCCCGCCGAGCAGAGAGCCCGATGCGGGACTTGATCCCAGGACCCCAAGATCATGACCTGAGCAGAAGGCAGCGGTTTAACCCACTGAGCCACCCAGGCACCCAGGGTTCTGATTTAATCTCACTTTGTACAAAAAAGGAAAAAAAGAGTCAGTTGACGGTCTTGAAAATTTTGTTAAAAACTTTTTTCATTAAAAAATTAAATTTAAGGGATGCCTGGGTGGCTCAGTAGGTTAAGCAGCTGCCTTCGGCTCAGGTCATGATCCCAGCGTCCTGGGATCAAGTTCCACATCGGGCTCCTTGCTCAGCAGGGAGCCTGCTTCTCCCTCTGCCTCTACCTGCCATTCTGTCTGCCTGTGCTCGCTCTTTCCCCCCCTGATAAATAAATAAAATCTTTAAAAAAATTTAAATTTAATTACATTAATTAAATTAAATTTAAAAATTAAGTTTAAAAAAAAACTTAGATTCTGCCATCAAGCCATTGTCACAAAGAAACTGGCAGAGCAGATTCTAAATGCTTTTATATAATCTCTTTGTAGCTGCAGATAGCTGTCCTCAGAGTAAAGTCCAAGCATCATCTATCTCTCCTTGTGAGCAGGGTTACACGCATGGGAACCCTGTGAATCAGTGTGCCCACTCAACCTCCTCTCCAGTTAGGATTTCAGGCTATTTCTACTTTGTATTTAATGATCATTCAAAACATGATGTAATTTGCTCACCTTCTAGTCTCATTTCCTTGATGGCTCAAACCCATATTTTAATCTATATATTTTTGGCAAATGTATTTTATTCAATTGTCAGGGAAATCTCAGACCTCAAGACTGTTCTGTCACTAGATTTCCTTATTTTAAAAATGTTAAACATCCATGTTTGTTTCCCCAAAAGTTTTTAAAGTATGTATGTCTGTATCAATAGTTGATACAGAAGATGTTGGATATTACATTTTTTGTTTCACTCTTTGTTCTGATTATATTTATATAGAATGAGAGTTTATGTATAAAACTATTTTTGGACTGTGTCAATGTTCAATTACTTATTATTTGGCAAATTTTCCGGATGAAAGGATAAATATATTACACAGTTAAGTAAAAAATACATCTTTAATAAGAAAGCTCTCTTACATTGCCCTATGGTTTTTACCTTATTTTAATTTTTCATGTGTTTTCGTTGTAAAAAACATGTAACATAAAGTTAACCATCTTGACCATTTTTAAGGGTACAGTTCAGAATGTTAAGTACATTCACATTGTTGCAAGCTGATCTCCAGAACATTTTCATCTTCCCAAATGGAGATTCTATACCCATTGAATGATAAGTCGCCTTTTCCTCCTCCCCTCAGCTCCTGGTAACCACCATTCGACTTTCTGCTTATCTGAATTTGATTACACACATACTCTGAGTGGAATCCTGTAATACTTGTCTTTTGTGACTGGTTTGTTTCACTTAACATGTACTCAAGGTTCATCCATGCTCATGCTGTAGGATGTGAAAGTACATTTCTCCATGGACATTTGGGCTGCATTCACACATTGGGCTGCATTCAATTTTGGCTGTTGCGAACTATGTGGCTAGGAACATGAATGTACAAATACCTCTTCCACACTCTGCTTTCAGTTCTGTGGGATACAGCTCAGGAGTGGAATTGCTGGGTCATCTGGTAGTTGTATTTTTAAATTTTTGAGGAACCACCATACTGTTCTCCACAGAAAATGGCTCTCTACCATTTTCCATTCCCATGAACAGTGCATGGTGGTTCTAATTTCTCTTCATATCCTCCCCCAACACTTCTTATTTTCTGATTGTTTTGGTTTGGTTGTTTTTAATAGTCGTCCTGATGGGTATAAGGGATACTTCATTGTGGTTTTGATTTGCATTTTCCTAATGATGAGGGGTGTTGGCTGTTGGCCATCTTTTCATGTGCTTACTGGCTTTTTCATCTTTGGAAAAGTATCTATTTAAGTCCTTTGCCCATTTTTTAATCAGATTATTTGATTTTTGTTTTTGAGTTGTAGGGGTTCTTTATATGTTTTAGATATTAATTCCTTATCAGATACCTGATTTGCAAATATTTTCTCCCCTACTGTAGGTTCATTTTTCACTCTATTGATTGTATCCTTTTTTTTTAATACTGGAAAAAAATATTATTTTATTATCAGTTAGTACTTTTTTGATGCAACTTAACTTTTTTTTAACCACTTTACTATGATTGACATGTAAAACAATGTATACAATTTGATGAGTTTGGGGATAACTATACGTTGATTGTATCTTTTGATGCATAAAAGTTTGAAGTTTTATGTAGCCTAATGTAACTTTCCTTTTGTTGCCTGTCTCACATATGCCTTTCGATTGCCTTTTGGTGTCATATCCAAGAAATCATTGCCAAATTCAATGTCATGAAGTTTTTCTTGATATTTTAGGAATTTTATAGTTTTGAGCCTTATGTTTAGGTATTTAGTTCATTTTGAATTGGCTTTTGTATATGATGTTAAATAAAGTTCCAACTTCATTCTTTTGGATGTAGATATTCAATTTTCCCAGCACCATCCGTTAAAGAGACTGCCCAGCCCCATGTAGTGGTCTTGGTACTCTTTTTGAAGATCATATGACCATATATGTGAGAGTTTGTTCCATTGGTCTACATGTCTGTCTTTATGCCAATATTGATTATTATAGCTATAACTGTTTATTATACTGTATTGTACATTGTACACTGTATTGTATGTTACATGCTACATTGATTATTATAGCTTTGTGATATGTTTCAGTATCAGGAAGTATGAAAAAGGAAGGCTAAGCAAATATTGAATGTATCTGGGCATTTGATATAACTTACCTGTTTTAAATGCAAATTTTGCTTCAACCATAAAACATACAGATTTGCTATTACAAAATCCAAATTGCATCTATCCTGCCCTCTTATTTTGCAAATTTATTCTCCATACCACCATTTTGTCTGCAAATTTATTCTCCATACCGCCATTTTGTCATAGAAAAATAGACTTGGAAATACATTTAGAAGTAATCACTGTTAATATTTGGTATATAATAACCTTCTAATTTTTTTCAATGCAAATATCTATATGTAAATTCTTTTAGCTGCTTTGGTAAAAAATCTCAAGGGATCTCTATACCAAAGTATGTACTTGTACAATATATAATCATATTACTCACCTTTCTTTTTTTTTTTTTTACTTATTGTTATTTCGTGAGTTAAAAAAATACGTGTGGGAGATCTACATTATTGTTTCTTAAAGGCCATTTTGTATTCCATTGCCTTGGGACTACCATGGTTAGTCATTATCTGCTGTTGTATATTGAAATTGTGCCTGCTTGGCTTTTTCCCTTTTATAAACAATGCTTTGTTTGCATTGTTACACATACAGCTTCACCCATTTGGTTGTTTCTTTAGGATATACTTCAAAATAATGAAGGTACTGGTCAAAGGATATATAAACAATTTTTATTGCGTTCTGATGGCATATTGCTACATTGTCCTCCCACAAGTAGCAATTTATAATGTCCCTGGCATAGAAACATGTGCTTATTTTGTTTCTGCTCACACCACCACTTTCCCAGTTTTCTAAGTAAAATGGGATCTTTTCATTGCAGCTTGCCTTTACTCATTAGTTTAATGAGACTGAACATTTCAGTGTTAAATTTTGAAAAATTTAATTGCAACATGTATTCTAGTTTTAACTACAAAGCTTTAAAATTATGAAATGTTCTTCTTTGGGGAATTAATGTGCTTTGCCTGTTGTTCAGTTGCAGTGTTCACCTTTACCATTATGATTAAGGTTTCTACTACAAACTGAAGTTACAATGATATTATAACTATTTTTCAGTTTAATTTTCCTAATAACTGTGCCGATGATGCTTTATTTATTTTTACTCTTCAGATGGCTTTACTATTTGTGTGTGTGTGTGTGTGTGTGTGCGTGTGCATTTGTGTGTATGTGTGTATTTGTGAGTGTGTGGTGAAAACCATTGATTTCCATTCTGGCTGCTGGGTTTCTTATCATGCCTAGAAAGATATCCCCTTATGAAGACTGTATAAGCATCTACCTAAATTCTTCCATTGCTTTTATAGTTTGCTGGGGTTTTTTTGGTCTCTGAATTTCAAATGTTTAAAAACTGGCACTTGATTTAGGAGGGGTACTGTCATTTAAATGACAGTAGAGATGCCAAAGGCCACTGAGCTCCTACTCCAGCACCAGCACCTCACTATAGTGGGGCTAAGTAGAACTTACGATGTCATGTTCAGTGGAATTGATTATTTCTTGAATGGTCCCTGCCTCTGTGTCTAAGATACTGTTGTATTTAAGCCTTTGAGTTGCTGGTTTTTTGTTTTTTTGTTTTTATGTTTTTTTTTTTAAATAAAACCAGTAATGGAGATGACTGATAATTTATCATGAATCTGTTTGCCACAACTGTGAGCTTAGGAGAAAGAGCTAACAAGGGGCATTTTTCTCTTCTAGATTTTATAGGAAGACAAAACTTGTTGGTTTTCAAGACATGGAGTGCGTACCTTGTGGAGACCCTCCTCCTCCTTACGAGCCACACTGTGAGTGAACGCCACACGAACACTGCAGAAGGCCTCTTGGCCTTTTTTTAGAAACCTTTCTGCAGTTAGCAAATGGAGCAAAATCTCTCTCCGCTGTGGGGCTTTTAGCTTGCCTTCTTTTATCAAAGCCTCCAGCAGGACATAAAGCCCTTTTGTTGGGTGCCTCAGTCAGCAAACTGTGTCCCTTGATTTGAATCTCAGAGTGAAATACAGAAATTTTGCTGCTGCTCGTTTTATTCAAACTTTTATCTTTCATTCTGATATAAACCTCAGGTGACTCCAATTAACTAGGTGATCCAAATCCTAAGGCATAATATCTTTGCCTCAGGCCCGTGAATTCCTGTTTTTTCCCTTCTTAGTCCTGTGCTGTCACGTGGTGGTTAGAGACATTCCTCTCCACGAATCACCTGCCCTCACTAATGCATTTAAATACTGGCTCATTTCCTTCACTCTTTCATTTTCTCTTTAACAAATAAACAGGAAGAGAAAACCCATTGCACAGTGGGACTACAGCTGTAAATAAGAAAATTGTGCCTTTTCTTCATTGTATTTAACAAGAATCATTTTGATTGTATTTTTTCCTTCCACATAAAAGATATTTGTTACAAGCTATCAATGTGCATTGATGTTTGAATAAGAAGGGGAGGAACTCCCCACTTTTCTTAATCCCAACTACAGACCTGGCCTCAGGTGATGGGCAGGGAACACAATCAGCCGGTGGGCTCCCCCACTGTGCTCAGGGCTTCTCTTTACTAAGCAGAGCTTTAGTGAGCTGTGCTTCTGGTACACAGATACCCAGTACACAGGTCCAGCAGGAAGGATGGGGCAAGGTGCTTCATCCTGTCCATAGTTTGGTCCTGCCTTTCTGCGCAGCATAAGATAATATGGATGGGATATTTTGTTTTGATATCTTCTTGCTTCTTTCTGTGACAAAAGCCCCCTCTGAATGAACTGAAAGTTAGTGCATTATTGATAAAGCCACACAGTACTTGTGTTTCCAAGAATGTCATGGAATTTGCAGTCCATATTATTATGTCCTTTACCAAAATGCATTACTTTCTCTTCGTTTGATGTAGTAAAAGGGCAAAAAACAAATAAGCAAAAAAAAAAAAAAGGATTCTAAGTCTTACAAAAATGTATGGTGACCCTCTTTTTTATAAGATGCAAGCATTTGCCAATTAATTCATTGCATTTAACTAATGCAGTATTAAATGTTACGTATCAATCATAGTAGGTAAACTGTTGTTTCACTTAATTTTCTCACTGTCCTATCATCAGCCTACATTTGTCAATGAGGGTTCCAGGTCCAGAAAGGTTATGAACTCTCCCCTGTTGTCTGGGAAATGGCAGAGACAATTCAGACCCAGGTCTGTCTAATGCCAAACATTGTGTTTTTGTCACTCTGTTGTCTCCCTAAGAAAAACCAAACTGTCTAATCTGTCCGCTGTTGGCTGGTGTAGTCTACTACATGTTGACTTTTTGTTTGCTTTCATATTATTTTTTTTTAAAGAAAGAAATGCATCTTCTTTTAAAAAGATTGTATTTATTTATTTGAAAGAGAGAGAAAGCATAAGCAGGGGGAGCCTCAGGCAGAGGGAGAAGGAGATGCAAACTCCCCGCTGAGTAGGGAGCCCTACTGGGACTCTGATCCCAGGACCCTGGAATCATGACCTGAGACAAAGGTGGATGCTTACCCGACTGAGCCACCCAGGCACCCTGTTTAATAGTCATCATTTAAACAAAAACTCTAAAAATCAAACATAGAGGAGATCTTTTACGCTACAGTCTGTAAAAGGACATGTCCACTTGCCAGTTAAAACAGGGTGGTGACCTGGGCTTGCCTGTTGGGTCCACTCGGCCATCATTTTGTCCAGAAGGCAAATTAAGATCATGCACTTCATCCCAAACTACCATTAAAAGATTTAGTAAAGTAACTGCTCTTGCCCAGTGTAGAGTTGGAAAGTACTAGGATTATTTTTTTTTTCCTCTTTAATTTACTCAGTTTAAATTTAATATGATCTGGTCGTAAGTCTGAAGCATTGGAATTTTTGCCTTTAGGGATCTGGCTAAGCTCAAACGTCATAAATTAGACTTTAAACATAGTTTTCACATATAATTTCCAACGTCTTTGTAAAGCCCTGAGTAAGTTACAGTTTGAAAAGAAAATTAACTAGTTTAATTTATATGTATAGATCTATTTCTCCATATATGAAACTATTTAGAAAGCAAAGAAAAACAAATTATTTTTGTAAGTCAGAAATGCAGTGCACAAAGTAATAGTCTTTCAAATCATGAGACAATAGTCCGGGGTCTTTAGTAAGTGTTAATCCTTATCTCTGTAAAGGAAAAGTTTGCTGCCTTTGGCATAGGTCGTAGGAATAATTCCAGGGCACAACTAATCTCCTCAAAAGCGATCTTGAAATCTTTTGGGGGAATTATGTAAGGCGTCTTATGTTTTCATTTCTCCTACTTTGAGTATTTCAACTCATCCACAAAGAACTACTTCTCCACTGATTTTTCCCTGCTAAGGAGTTCCCGTTTTCTTTAGACTCAGCTGTAAGAAAGTGACACCCATCAAGTTGCCTCGAGTAATGGGATTTGGGGCACCTGGGTGGCTCAGTTGTCTTCCCCAGGTGATAATCTCGGGCTCCTGGAATCGGGTCCCACATCAGCCTCCCTGCTCAGCGGGGAGTCTGATTCTCCCTCTCCTTTTGCCCATACCCATCACTGCTTATGCTCTCTCTGTCTCTCTCAGATAAATAAAATCTTTACTTTTTTAAATCTTTTTTTAAAGATTTTTTATTTATTCATTGAGACCAAGTGAGAGAGTGAGAGAGAGAGAGAGAGAGAGCTCTCTCATGAGTGGGAGGGGCAGAGGGAGAGGGAGAAGCAGGCAGCCTCATGTAGGACTCTATCCCAGGACCACGACATCACGACCCAAGTGGAAAGCAGACACATAACCAACTGAACCACCCAGGCGCCCTAAATAAAATCTTAAAAAAAAAGTAATGGGGTTTGTTTCAAGGATATATGTAGTAGTGAGAGGTTGGAACTTCCCTGAACTTGGGGGCAGCTCATACTTGGGATCTGAGGCAGCCCTGGAGTCTGGGGGCTATAACCCCATGTCACAGGAGGCTCTGAGTTCTACCCTGGGCTCTGGTCAGCACCATTGATGTTTTCTCAGCCTGTGGGACTCTGCTTATGTCACCTCTTTTCCCCTCATGCTTCCAAGGGACTGGTCTGTACTTCCCAGTCATGCTTCTGAAGGAGAGAGTCTGATTGGCCAAGTAAAATACCATCGTCCTGTGAGACAGAGCCTTTTTCATTTAACTGTTGAACAAATATTTGAGTGCCTCTTGGGGGCCAGGCACACAATGATGAACAAATAGACCCCAATTCTTTTCTTCTTGGAGCTTACGGCATAGTGGGGGTGTTGTCAAATAAGTGTTCCAAATTAAACAGTATTCGGATACTACCCATATAGATGCAAAAGTGTGATTGGCCGGTCCTGTGCCTGGAGGGATCTGTGGTGCCCTAAGAACAGGTAATGGATAATGACGTGGGAATGTTAGGGAAGATTTCCAGAACCATGACTTCCAAGCTGTGATCTGAAGGGTCCATAGGGGAGGATGAGCCAGAAAAGGAGACCAAACCGAGGGCCAGGGAAGTTGGAGGAAGCCAGGACAGTATGAGAGTGTCCTTTCCTGTGCAAGTCAGGTCAGTTGACCCTGGAAATTTCCTTTTAAATTTCCATTTAGCACCCTGGAGGGCTATGGTGACATTGACAAGCACCATCTGAGTGAGTAATGGGAACGAAGCCAGATTATAATGCAATGACAAGCTAATGTAAGGGGAGGAATAGAGATGATTATGGACAACTGTCTAGAAGTTTGCCTGTGAAGGTGATGTGGGAATATGCAGACAATGGAGGGGTTTTGTTTTATTTCATTCCTGAGGTGAGAGACACATTTGCTTGTTTGCAGGTTGAAGGAAAGTGTCCAGCTGAGAGAGGCTGAATTTATGAGAGAACAGTAGAATTATCAGTCCTTTTCTGGAAAAGGATCCCAAAGCACACTTGTTGGGTTGTCCTTCTCTGGAAGGAGGGAGTGCTCCCTGCTATAACCAGTGAAAGAGGGCAGTGGGGCAATGAACATGGCCTTCTGCATTTGGTGGCAGGGAGTGAGGGACTCATAGTCTTGGCTAGTATGTGTGTGAAGTAGGAGGCATTGTGTTCTGCCAAGTCAGGCAGGAGCCAAGGAACTCAGAGGCTGGAAAAGCATAGGCCTTTGAGATTCTCATTACAGAGTATGGGAGGGAAGTTGATTCGAGAAAATAGTGGGTGTCCTGGTACTACCAAGAGTCCAAATGAAGTTCGTGGTCATTGATGAACTTCATTTGGACTCTTGGTGCTACAGGCATTGAGAGGCATTGTTTGCGTCTCATATGACGTCTATAGGCACTTCTGCTACAGGAATAACTCAGGCCACCTCTGATTCTGCCCTAAACATATGTAAATTATGCCCTAAATGTGCAGCTTGTAGCAAGTTACAAACAAGTCTTGAAAATAATTGATAACACAAGAATAATTTTAAATAAACATAAATACATTTTCTTATATTTCTGTAATACCTGAAATAAACCAAAGTAATGACTTAACAGAAACACAAGAATTGAAAACTTCCCATATTTCTGTCAGCTCACTAAGGGGCCACATATCACATTTTCTTTATCCATTCATCCATTGATGGGCACTTAAGTTATTCCACATCTTGGCTATCCTAAATAATGCTGCAGTGAACATGAGATGCATAGATCTTTTTGAGTTAATGTTTTCATTCTCTTCAGGTAAACACCCAGAGGCGGAATTGCTGAGCTGTATGATAGTCCCCTTTTTATTTTTTTGAGGAAACTCCTACTGTTTTCCACAGTAGCTGCACCAATTTATACTCCCACCAACAGTGGACAAGAGTTCCCTTTTCTCCACATCCTCACCAGCATTTCTTATTTATTGTCTTTTCTATAATAGCCATTCTAACAGGTGTGAGGTGATACCTCATTGTAGTCTCGATTTGCATTTCCCTGATGACAAGTGATGTTGAGCATCGTTTCATGTACCTGTTGGCCATCTGGATGTCTTTATTGGAAAAATGTCTATTCAGAACCTCTGCCCACTTTTTAATCAGATTTCTTTTTTTCTATTGAGTTGTATAAGTTCTTTATATATTTTGGATATTAACCCCTTCTTAGATATATGACCTGTAAATATCTTCTCCTGTTCAGTGGGTTGCTTTTTCATTTTGTTGATGGTTTACTTTGTTGTGCAGAAGTTTTTTAGTTTGATAGTTTGATGTAGGTCCTACTTGTTTATTTTTGCCTTTGTTGACATTGCTTTTGGGGTCAGATCCAAAAAAAATCATCACCAAGAATCAATATCAAAAAGTTTACCACTATTTTTTTTTTCTAGTTTTATGGTTCAGGCCTTACATTCAAGTCTTTAATCTATTTTGAGTTGATCTTTGGGTATGGTGTAAAAAAGTGGTCCAGTTTCATTCTTCTTCATGTGGGTGTCCAGTTTTCCCAACACTATGCATTGAAGAAACTGTCCTCTCCTCTTTGCCTATTTTTGGCTCATTTGTCGTAAATCAACTAACCCTCTACATGTGAGTATATTTCTGGGTTCTCTATTCTGTCCCACTGATCATGTGTCTCTTTTCATGCCAATACCATGCTGTTTTGATTTATAGCTTTATAATATAGTTTGAAATTAGGAAGGATGTTACCTTCAGCTTTGTTCTTTTGTTCTCAAGATTACTTTGTCCATTCATGGGCTTTTGTGGTTCCATACAAATTTTAGGAAGGTTTGTCCTATTTCTGTGGGAAAAAAAAAAAGCCATTAGAATCTTGATAGGGACTTCATTAAATCGTTGCATTGCTTTGGGTAGTACGGACATTTTAACCATGTTAATTCTTCCAACTCATGAGATAGAGTATTATCTCATGCAGATTTTGAGTAGAACTAAATGAAATCCTATCCAGAAACATACTGGCCCCAGAGTTAGCTCAGTCATGACTACCTTCATGCCAGCCTGCTTTCTTCTAAATGGTGACTGATCTGCCCTGCATCTCCTCCATTCCCACCTACCCTCTTCCCAAGCCAGGTGTGCTCTTTGGAGGACATGGAGATTGGGACTTGTTCCACATGGGGAGGATCTCATGATACAGCTGGCTTTGATCTTTGTCTTGCTGTCCTTCACCCCCTCTGGCAGGTGGGCGATGAAGGATACCTAGAATGGGGCTGCGGTAAATTTTTGTGTTTGATTGCTTGAATGGCTTGAGTACCAGACTGAAGAAACCCTACTTAAGCTGGTCTATTTCCTCCCTATCCTACCGCCTAAGGCCCAAGTTTGCCTGCCCAACCAACATGAGCTTAAAGCTTCCCTCCCCTCAAAATAATGATGGATGTGTGATTGTAATTGATTGTCCACTCATAACCTCTTGGTCAGGTCGCCAGTAGCGTTAATTTGTGAGACTGACTGGTTGGGCACGGAGAACAGAGTTGATTAGTGACATCATTGTAGACTGCAGATCAATGAAAGGCACCCATAAAAATCCCTGCCCCAGGCTCTGTTCCTCATCACTTTATCTTCACCTCCTGAAAATGTGCACTCATTTAGAGTATTAAAGGGAAATCGAGAAAAACACACAAGAAATTTTAGAAGCACTATATCCTGCCCTGGGCCTGATAAGAAATGCAGATTTTGTATGATTTCTTTTAGCAATGTTTACTTAATTTGGAACAAATACTCTGGTTGGAACAAATGGTTTTGAAAAAATTCAAAGCGGTTTTTCATCTGAGTACAGCTTTATTTAAGTGTGTTTAACCTAGATGTTTGCTTTGTTCTTGGGGGCTTTGTAAAACAAGCCACGTGATTCTGAAGAGATAAGTGACCAGATAAGTCGCTGTAGGGGGGATAAAGGGGAGAGAGACAAGCAGGAGCTCTGTTGGCCTGGAACTATTTAGGAATTCTGCATGGCTTACTGGTCTCAAAGAACAGCAGGTCTCTGTACCGACAAGTAATAAGTGACATTAAAAAAGGATTCTTTTCCAAAGGAAACTGAAACTACCTTCTAAGTAACAGATAAAAGTAACATCAAAATAAACTTCTAAAAGAAATATTTGCTCATTAAAGATAATTCTTAAAGTTTCATAGAAAAAAAGAAGGGAGATTACCATAGGCAAAGCATTTCCCACATTAGAGCTTACAAAACAAAAACCTGCATCTTGGTGGTTTTCTTTCATCCCTTTTCTGTCTATGCTGCTGATTTTTGGCAAATGGATGTAATTATGCTGCACATGCTACTTTGTATCCTTTTTCCACTTGCGGTGTAATTTTTTTTTCATCCACTACTTACTTAAGTACTATTTTCATGATCTTACTGATGAAAGTACTATGCCGGTATTTGGGCTCCCATTGGATTTTAAGGCTGCTCTGCTACCCATGTTGCTGCTGTTCACATCTCTATGGAGGAGGGAGCCTTCCCTCCTCCTGCATTAGTGAGTGGGTGCTCACAATGTATGTGTCCAAAGGGATTAATATTCAATGTGCAGTTATTGCAAGGTTATTTTAAGTGCGCCGGTAAACACGTCTTTTAAAGAAAATACAACACATTTAAAGGAAATACATTGGGGGTGTTTTGAAATCAGTACCAAGATGAGTATTCAGGTTTTCTCTAAAAGCAGGGGAAGGAGGCAGAGGGGGAGACCTTGCCTTTAGTGAATTACAAGCAGGCTTCAGCTGTGGCCTGAATGTTTAAGTCAATAGACTGGTGAAGTTAAACACCCAGTTCCTGGCATTCTCACAGCACCCAGCACCCCACATCCTGGGGCACTTACACACTTACTGAAACTGATCAGAGGAAACGGCCATGCGAGAGGATATGGAAGAGATGCATATACTCCGGGAGTATTTGGTATTTGCTTTGGAAACATGATGTGATTTTTATTCCATCTATGGGTGTTTATCGTTTCTGCACCGGAGTTCTTAGGACGAGCGCACTTCATACTTAGTGGCCTGACTTCCAGGGTAGTCACTGGGCCCTCTGTGGGATGGGGCCATATGGCCACGAAATGCTAATGAAGGGTTCCCTTCACTGAGGGTTTTCAAGTAGTCCTTGGTCTTAAGTGTCCGGCCAGGGGACGGTTGCCACAGGTTGCGTGGATGGAACCTGGCCTTGGGGATTGTTGCAGAAACAGACAGGTGCCTCCAGGCACCCTGAGCAAGTCCAGAACGCAGCAGAGATGGGGAACTTCTCCAAGAGGAGTCTTACAAAGTTTAGCTCTTTACTGCTAAACAGAACTTTCAGAGTAGGAGATAGGAAGACAATGAGATAAAGAGAGAACTCAGCATAGATGAAACAGTCCCTGGCTTGTGGCTGATGGATTACAGAGCCAGCCTTCCCCTCTGCTGTGGGAATGGGAGCTTGCCTCTGCTATACCCCTACTGATTTGTTGGTTTAAGGGACTGTCGCTCTTCTCTTCTTGCACTCTCCACAGTTCCCTGCTTTTCCCTACGATCTCCCTTCTTTCCGGTCAGTAGGATGCAATTTCATTATTATATTGGAAAACAATCTAAAATAGCAGTGGTTAAAGGTTGCTTATATGGAAACCAAAGAAACAAGTATCAGCCAGTTTCCCCATAGAACCCCAGCAGGAGAGCTCCCTGCCAAGGGGACCACCTTTTCAACGGTCTCCCAGAATCTTTTTTTTTTTTTTTTTTTTTTTTGTCAGAAGCATTGCTGTGCCAATAGAAGGAGCCACAGTGAGGGAAGAAGGAAGGGAAGGAGCTAGCAGAGGCAGAGATGGAGAGGGCAAGAAGCAGAAGGGTAGCCTGTGGTCCAGCGGAGAGGAGTCCCAAACAGGCACAAATCCCCCACAGGAGCTCCAAACCTGCTGAGATTTGGTGCCATTTAGTGTAGCGTAAACAGAGCTATGCATCCTCAAGTACTGACCCCTGAGGTTTTGTCCCGAATACCACTGGATCCAATAATCCTACTTCTCATTATTCTTTCTGGACCCTGCAAAAGGGGTTGGAAGACAGTCAAATTACGTTTGTTGAAATATCTTCTTTTTAAATTTTATTTGTGTATTTATTTTTGAGAGAGAGGGAGCACAGTGGGGAGAGGGGCAGAGGGAGAAGCAGGTGCCCTACTGAGCAGGGAGCCCAAAGCAGGGCTCCATCCCAGGACCCTGGGATTATGACCTGAGCTGAAGGCAAATGCTTAACTGACTGAGGCACTGAGGCGTCCCTGTTGAAGTATTTTTAAGAAAGCGGCAAGCCATTGTAATTGTTTTAGACTGATTGTTGTAGAAAATGGTTAATCCTTCTTTCGGCTTATTTGCTTACTGAGAGGCAAACAATGGTCATCTACGGAGAGGTTAAAATGTGCTATGGCAGACTCCTTTCTCAAGGATATGGGGAAAAGAGCTGGGCAGTTTAAATGTGTTGACCTCTTTAGAGGGAAAGGGTGCTATAAATGCTACTGCTTCGTACGATGATGTCGCTCTTTCAAATATTTATTTTAGCCCTAGTTTCATGCCAGTTCTAGAAGTCAAAGCTTCTTAAAAAAAAAAAAAAAAAAATGTTTCTTAACTCTGTACTTGTCCTTTTGCCCCAATATGAAAGTGCTGAATATTTGTAAGCTACTAACTGTTCCAAGGGGGAAAAAAAGAAAAGGAAAGGAAAATCTAAATACCTTGGCTTGGTCAGGTGACAGTATCCCTTGAACGTGGAGATGCTCTGGAGAAGGGCTTGTGTGCCTATGACGTCAGGGAGGCAGAGTGTCACTAGCTGTGCCCACAGGCTTTGATCCCGCCCCCAGAATGGTAATTGTTGATTGTTACCCCGTCAGCTATAAATCTGACTTCTCTGCCCTTTATCTTCAGTCTCTCTGAAACATTTAAAGTCAGTGAGCTGGTTTAAATATTTACTCATGAAGAAACAGGTTATGGTTTGTTAAAGGCCATCACTAAATTAAATGGAAGTTAGATTAAGTACAGTTTACTTAAAAAATATAAAATCCAACAGGTCTGTTTCATGACGTTACGGACTTTTGCAAATGGAACAGTGATTTGTGTGTGCGTCCATTAAATGCTTAGCATATAAATAAACGTGGAGAAAGCGTCCTAACAGTTTATGCCAAACTACGGTGAAAATACTCAGCGTTTAGGCTCCAAATGCCCTCCCTTCCCCCGGCAGGACATTTATTCTTGTGAGGTAGTATATAAGGGTTCACATGGAGCCAGGGGACCAGGATTTGGTCCCCTGTGGGCTCACATTCTAGAAGGGACTGGAATATGTTGCCTTCACCAATGGATGGAGACCTTTTCGTTTTTAAACAAGGGTGAATGCCTGGCTACTTCCCATATCAACTATGTAAGGAAGGGGATTTAATTTAGGGCATGTTATTTTGAGGACAAAGAAGAGAAGGACCAGGAGAGTTTAAGATCGTAAATCTAAAATTCTGAAGGGGCTAGACATTTCCTCTGTATTTCTCAGCCTGAGTTTGCAGGAATTCTCTGTGGTGTGCTTATTTAATGCCTTTACTTCACAGCCAGACAACACAGAGAAGGGGAGATAGGATTTGAACCCTGGTCAACCTGACAGCACAGACATGCCAAGTTCAATACTCACCTCTCTAGGTGAACTTGGAAGAACCTCTCTTATTCCTGTAAGAGAGTTTAAAATAATTTTTTCAAAAGATTTTATTTATTTGACAGACAGAGATCACAAGTAGGCAGAGAGGCAGGTAGAGAGAGAGGAGGAAATAGGCTCCCTGAGGAGCAGAGAGCCCGATGTGGGGCTCGATCCCAGGACCCTGGAACCATGACCTGAGCTGAAGGCAGAGGCTTTAACCCACTGAGCAACCCAGGCGCCCCTAAAATAATTTTAAGATTAAGAAAAAAATTGAAACTATAAATGAAATGTAATTGAGTCTTTCTCCTTGGAGAGATAGTTTAAAAAACTCAAATGTTACAAAAGGTGGTAAAAGATAAAAACGGAAAGCTTCAAGTCCTTTATCAAACAGAAATTGGGTTTTTAAAGATAATATTCCACCTTAGGGATTTAAAATATCATTTTAACTGCTTTTTAAAATTATTTTGTTTATCTCAGAGAAATTATTTTAAATATTCATGAGAATTCTGTCTATATTATGAATCATGTAGCAATTTCCTTAAACATTCAAAAAATATCTTTTGATACACAATTATAATTAAAAGGAGGACATGTTTCTTTTTTTAACTGTTGCAAATAATTTTTTAACTTATTGAAATACAAATCACATACAAGAAGATGCATATAATTCAGTGAGTTTTGATAGATCTATACACCTGTGTAATCACCTCTCTAGTAAAGATGTGAAACACTGCTGTCATTTCTCTCAGAAGGGAAGTCCTGTTAACTGATGACTTTGGAGTAACTTCAGAATGTTTCTCTTTATCTTACCAGCTGTCGTGAAAGATATGGTTTAGGCATCTTTTTGTTCTCTTGCATTTAAAAAAAAAGTATGCATGTATATAGTATTGTTTTCTGAACATTTCATTTTCTGTCAGGAGACCCAAGAGTTATGAAATGAAATGTTGAATTTGTCTTTAAATGAGCAAAGTCTTCAGTATGAAACTTAAAAAAAAAAGTCATTGAAAACTAATCATTTCTGGAAAGCTTTCCAGTGGTTATAGGAGGCATACTTTTCTTTAAAATAGGAAAAATCACTTTTTGGTGTTAGGCTGCTTAGCTCAGGAAGCACGTCAGGGAGTACTTTTTGACTGCCTAATGCTAGTCTAGATACAGTGGAATAATCATAAAGACATTTCTGCGATGTTGTAATTTACCTGTGGACCAGTCTGCCCACATGTACATTGACAAATGCGTTGAATGCCTTCTCTGAACATTGATGTGGGTGCTAGGGACCCCGCAGTCAAAAACACAAATGAAATTCTCAGTGTTCAAGGAATGGGCATTCCGATGCTCCAGAGAAAGGCTATTTTTTAAAAATAAGGTAGTCACAAAATGCCTAAGTAAAGTGATTCTACGGCAGGACCCTGAAGGAGGAGAGAAGGGAGTGAGCTGAGCTCCGAGTGTTGGGGCAGAGCCAGCAGCACACTTGGCAGAGCTGGAGCTCAGTGAGTGGGGCGGCTGGACTTGGGGAGAGGGCATAGACTAAGCAAAGCTGGTGGACCATTGTAAGAGCCGCAGTCTTGCTACAGGAATGACACTGCCTGACTTCACTTTTAAGAAATCCGTCTGGCTGCTGTTCAGAATAGATCTCAGGGGAGCAAGGGAAGGAGTAAGAAGACTAGTTAAATACAGTATTATTAGCTGTTACAACAAATCGATGCACCTTGAAAAATAGGCTTTCCACCCTTTTCTCTAAGATTTCATTATTCATGTATTTAATTTAATCAATTTAATTTAAATACATTTAGTTAATTTAATGATTAGTTATATTAACAATATAATATTTGTTATACTTTGCTTGCTCTGTGTGATGCCAAACAAAATCACAGAGGAATGTTTGACTTTTTTTTTCCCTAAACTTGGGGAAGCTACAAATTTGGAAGAGGCTAACTGAAGATTTTACATCAGTGCCATAAGATTTTAGTTCATCACAACTGTTTTCTATTACCTTAGGACCTAGGGACACAGATGAAGATCTGAGCAATAAAATTGGGGAAGTTTCTCTCTAACTTCCAATGCTAATTAACACTGAAAGGACACTCTCATGGAACTATCCACTTTGGTCATCCCAGGATGAATGGAGATCAGTATCCACGTGACGTTTCTCACATGTTAGCTCATGTCACTTTCTCTGTAACATGACAAGAGGATGTGATTCTGAGTCCTGGTCCTAGCAATAACTCTCAACTCAATAATTTAACTTTTCTGGGACCCAGGTTTTTCATGTGTCAAATGAAGATCCTAGTGATTTTAAAAGCAAATGAGGTGTTGGTTGAATTCCCTAATCTGCTTCACTGTTCTCAGCCTCCAGAAAAGTGGGCTCTTTCCAACTGCACCCAGAGTTGTGTCCTTTATCATGAGTTACATCAACTGTAGAATTTTAAATAAATTAGTGGCATATCAATTCTGCTGGACTAGGAGATAGCAAGAAACATGATCTGAATCCAGATTTCCTTTTCAGTGGAGATCCATCCATGTGAGGCTGTGCATAAACATATATGCCTTTTTTTTTTTCCTAGTTGGAAGTTAATGGGCAGAAATAATTTTGAGTTTCATCATCTTGGGATAATTTCACAGGAGATTACTTCTTTAAATGCTGTAGTGAGGTAAATAAAAATTATCCACTTTACTAATAACAGGGAACCTGACAATTATAGGATGCAGAGTCCTTGGGTGAAAGCGTGCCTATCTCAAGACCGCCTTCTCCACTTGGAGGAAGAACGAACAAGGTCGTGCTTTAACAAGGACTTGGAGTCCAGGCGCCTGAATGGAGCCTGGCACTCAAAGGGTTAAGCAGTCCGCTCAGAGAAGAGGGAGGGCCAGGGCCCGATTTCATATCTTTGTTCCGGTTCCCAGATGGCAACCCCATGTGTCAGTCCCAGTTGAAGCAAAACTATTTTTGAGCTTGTGTATCCTTCGGCACAGATGTTCAAGGCCGTAATAATGTGTTTCTCTTATGGTGTCCTTTCTGTTTCTTGGTGTTGAAGTTTCAAAGCTTCATTGTTTCATCGGTCACATAAACACAGCAAGACCTTATAGGACTGTGGAATAATAAAAAGAAGAAAAACATCCTTGAATGCAGGAAAAAACGGTTTCACTTTATCATATGTGTAGAATACTATAGACAATTTGTATTTACTATAGTAAATACATTTACTATAAATTTATAAATAAATTTACTATAGTAAATACTATAGACAATTTGCTGCCATTTTGTGGCTTATAATTTTTCAGTGTTAATTACGGTGTTTATGGTAATTAAGGTACCAAATAGTTATACTTACAATGTACCCAGCACTGAAGAGAAATTTAAAGTAATGAACTTGCTCTTGGCATGACAGACTTTCTCAAAACAGCACAGAGAGGTAAACGTCTTGAGTCAACCCTGGGGTTCAAAATGTGGCCAGTGAGGGCCTGTTGCTCTGCCCCTGACCAGCCAGCTGCTCTCCTGTGATAACTGCCTTCTCTGCTCCTCTTCTTTCCCTTGTTATCCCTCAGAGACATGCATGGTAGTATTTATTCTGTACAGTCCTGGTGGGCAACGCAGCTCTGGGCCAAGTGATCTGGAAGCAAGATTGAGAATAGAAACAGAGTCTAGTGAAGTAATTTACCAAGTCTCGGCTACTGTGACATCAGCCTCCTGTCATAGGCTCGCCACCTGGGATTTTCTCCAAGGATGCTTCTTCCCGTCATGATGAGCTTCAGGATCCGCCCTGAGCTCCGGCCCTTCAGATAACTCTCTTCCTGCCTCCTAGGCCTTCACAGATGTCTGTCTTAACTGTTGCCAGCCTGAATTCCTCACCGACCACCCCAGCACCTCTCTTAGCAACACTCCTGACCCCTTCGTCTGCTTAGCTCCACATCACACTTGCTCTAGTCCTGTCACCGGGCTGCTGAGTGCCTGTATAGCCCAGGTCCCGTTAATTTCACCTTTGCGTTTCTGATAGTGCATTGCATATCGTGTATCTTAAAGAGTAGAAACTGTCTTCTTCATCTGTAATTCTGTTTTGTCCTGTTGAGAAGAAATACAGCTGTTCAGTTTAATGCCTTATAAATACAGATAATTTTCATTTTCCAGGTAGAAACATTCACATTTAGGACTAATTAATAAAATCTAAAACCAAGGGACACCTGGGGAGCTCAGTCAGTTAAGCAGCTGCCCTTAGCTCGGGTGATAATCTCAAGGGTCCTGGGATCGAGTTCCACGTCGCCAGGAATCTGCTTCTCCTTCTGTCCACCCCCCCCCCCCACCGCCGTCTTAAATAAATAAAATCTTTTTTAAAAAATTCAAAGCGAATTTAAAGAAAATTTTTTTTAAAGTCTCTGCCACTTATGGTTGGTAACAGAGTCAACAGTGATGGGGTAAAAATTCTGCCACAGACACACCCTCAGTTGAGCTGTCCTCCCCTTCACCGGCTGTCTCCCCACCAGTGCTGGGAAGCAAACCATGGGAGATGATGGTTCTGGGTCCACACTTAGTCCTCATTGCTTTGCCTGCTCCCCCACCCACCTTGTGTGGTCTGAACAAAACAGGCTTCTGTGGCCACCCAGTGGTCTGCACGGCCCAGCCTGGCAGGATGCAGGCCGGTTAGGAGGCCTTGGTGTGCAGCTGAGAAGGAGGTGATCACTGAGAACCTGGGTAGTGGTTGAAGAGAAGCAGAGGAGAAAAATCCAAGTATTCAAGTATTCAGGGAGATGATTTTCAAAGCAGTATACAGTGCTGATGTGAAAGAAGAGTCTAAAGTCACTATTTTTCTAGCAGTTTCAATACAAAGTACTTATTAGAGCCATCAGAATGAAAGCTGGCACTGTGGGTTCTGGCTTAGAAACAAAAGGAAACTGTATTGGCATGGTAATGCTTTGTACTTGAATTAAGTACTATCAACTTCCTTTTCAGTGTGGGTCATAGACATCTACACCATCTAACCCATTGGCATGGTGACCCCGGGAGCAGTGGGGAGGGTTTGGGTGGTGCTGCCACAGAGGAGAGAGGAGCTTGGCTGCCCCCAGACTCATAAAACATGCTGTGAGAGGTCGTGTATGTAGTTGGAAGAGCTTTGCAATGGAAAATAATGGTCTTGGTTGAAAGCAGAACCAAGCCCATGTCTACACACACCAAGTGCAAGCTTGGTAACTTCTGCCTTGTTTTTCAAAATCAGTTTTTATAAACACACAGGTTAGCAATTAAGGTCAGAAAATGCACCAGGTTGTGTTGATGAGAATTGGAAACTGCCAAATCTCTATTTAATTTCACACCATCCACTTATTGCCGCATAATGCTGCTGGGAACTTCCTTGACAACTACAAAGCACCAACGTGGAGGGGGAGTTTGACTCCCCAGGTAAAACTGAAAAGGCAACTGGAGGAGAGAGAAGAGGCCTAGGATTAAAATATGGCCAACATGGGCTAGAACTTTCCATTGGTCAGTGCATCTGTTTGCTTGCGAGTGCTCCGCTCAGCCAGATGGCCTTCTAGGTGTCTTTCTCTCTACCATCTCTTCCCTTTACTTCACTCGGGTGCAAGTACTTCCCTTCCCGTGCTGGCAATCCAAAATGCCCATTTGATTGTCACCAGCCCACCTTCAGGAATAAATAGAGTCAAATTACCTTGTCCAAGCAACGGGTCTTTTTTTCCACCGTAATTTGGCGGTAAGGGAAGACCATTTAAGTATGGGCAGGAGAACAAGACACATGATAGTATACATGAGAAAACAGAGATTTCTCCTCTGTGCCTTCCTTGCAAACATCATTTCTATCCACGGCTTTTCCTTCATTACCCCTTTTTTGCATGATTTAAGTATGTAACATTGGTTTTGCCTAGGGTTTGTTCATGTTTCTGTTTGTCTGTCACCATGTAGATAATAAGTTCAGATCATGGTCTTAGTGCTCAAGGAACTAGGAAGAAAAAAGAATCGTAGTGTTTTAGTCCCTTCTCTCCAAATATCTATACCAGTCATACTTAATATAAGCCTTTGAAACAATTTGGAAATCTACTAAAATTGGACTCAGGTGTGGAACTATCAGTGTTAGTTGTATTAGTTGGTGTATTAGGTTGGGAGAGGTTTGCAATGGAAAATAATGGCCTCAGTTGAAAGGGGAACATTTCAACTTTATTCCAGGTAAGATAAAGATCAGAATCCATGCAGCACTCTCTACACATACATTTAAGGAAGAGGAAGTGCCGGTCCTAGACCTCGTCTTCCATGTCCTTCAAGCGAGACCATGAACTACAGGGTGGCTTTAAACTCTTGGCTGGTGTGTCTGACCTTGTATTACCAGAGCTATCGCTGTAACTGATAGATAACTAAAATTTTTATTTGCTTACCAAAGAATTTTCTTATAATGGTTTTACTATTTTAGTCACAACATTCCTTGAGGTTTAGGTATTTTGTTAATTGTTGCTTATTGTTCTGTGACATTGCTTAATGTAACCAGTTAGATCATGTTGGTAAGACTCTGAGATACTTACATAAAAGCAGGGGTAGCTTTTAGTCTTGTAAGAAATGCATCTAAATGGGGCGCCTGGCTGGCTCAGATGGTTAAGCATCTGCATTCGGCTCAGGTCATGACCCCAGAGTCTTGGGATCGAGCCCCACATTGGGCTCCCTACTCAGTGGAGAGTCTGCTTCTCCCTCTTCATCTCCCTCTCCCCCTGCTTGTGTTTTCTGTTTCTGTACCTCTGTCAAATGAATAAATAAATCTAAAAAAAGAAAAGAAAAAGGAATGCATCTAAACTTCTGAAGGGACTATTTTGGTATGTTTTTATTGTTAATTTTCCTTCTGAACTTTCCAGTGTTTTAGGGATGTGTTATGAGGACACAGGCATGCACACGCTGTTACAAGTAGCTCATTCTGTCGGTTTAGTCCACGGCCTATCTATGACATAGGTGGTTTCAACGGTGTTAAAAGACAGTCCAGATTCTGACGTCATAATAATTATAATACAGTGTCTGATTCTGAATAATAATGGGAAAAGCGTGGCTAACACTTACAGAAATCTTACTGTGTATGAGGTACTATGCCAATCAAGTACATTATTTCATCTAGTTCTCACAAAAATCCTGTCCATTTGATCTCATTATATCCTGATTTTACCAGTAAGGAAACTGAGGCAAACAGCTGTCATTGCTGGTTGTAAGACTGCTGGTCAATGGCAAAGTGGGGATTCAAGCCCAGACTGTTCGCTACCAAGCTCTTAATCGTTAGAATGTGCAGTGTTTACAGTAAGTTTTAAAGTCAGAAAAGGACAGAAGGAAGAAAGGGTGAAGACGTGCTGATATCTATGTTGACAGATGGAGTAGTGGAGGGAGGCTTCTGTCTCAGTCCTTTTTAAAGGTTTAATCCATGGTCCTTCAGATGCAAAGCACTTAAATTGGTCAACAAGAAATGCTTCCAGCTCTAGGAGCACCTGCCAGCAGATTCCCAGTAAAAACAGGAGATCAGACCTTTAGAGTCTGTGTGTTTGCTATTTTAGTTCTCACTTAGTAAACTCAGGTTCATGTAAACACAACTTAAATAGGCTCTTGAATATTCGAGCAGTTTACTGCTAGAATCTGCTCATTCAGTTTGTTATTATGTATATTAATTTATCTGGACAGTCATTGGTACCATTTTCTGCTTCATCAGTAGGTAAATTAAAAGCAACTGTTCTATATAACGAAAATAATGATACTGCATTCTTATCTTTCACCCTTTGATTCATAACAGTGTTCTGTCAATACCAAGATATTAACAGTTGATTGCCTTTCTTTACTCCCCAAGAGATGTTTTAAAACCACTGACTTTAGTGAAGATTTTCTATAAGCAGAGACAAAGTTGCAAATAAGAACTGATAACGGATAGACCTATTGTTTAAAGAACTTTTCTAATAACAAAACTTTTCTAATAACAAAAACTGTTCTATGGTGCAGTGTTTTGGTGAAAGCTTTCCAGAAGGCAGTAAAAGGCTTTGATATTCATATAACCGATGTTTTAATTGCAATATTTGGACCTTTCCTTCTATAATTTAAAAAGTAATAATGGAGTAACTGGAATCACTTTAGAATATTGACTATAACCATATATTTTTAATTGTCTTATATGAGAGAGTAATGTTTGTTGATAATCTAAGGGAAATTACTATTTAAATGACTTCTCACAAGGATATGAACATATCCTTGTGAGCATATAAAGCACTCCTTAGTGCTTTAAATTTAAGAATGGATATATTTTCCCCCTCCTTCCCTGCTCCCCCAAGAAGGGTATTTCACATTTTCTTCGTGGTTTCCTCCCAAAAAACACGATAAAAGGCTGATGACGCCAATAAAACAGTGATGGGCAGGCAGCCCAGAGGAAGACAGAAACTGACCAAGTCAGAGCTGGAAGGTGAAGAGAAGGTTCAGAGATCCTCCATGGGAGCTCTCAGGGTCACCTGCTCTGCACTGTTCCCAACAGAATAGCCTCCATCCCATGATACCACAGTTGGAGAGCCTGTCGGTGCTATTGCAATATACTAGATTTCATACAGATGGATTTTTTTTGGTTCCAAGGTTATTCTTTCAGCTTTCACATTCCACTTTCTTTATATTCTGTGGACCATAGATACAACTTGGCCAGATGGGAAATAAAGATATAAAAGTTTACTTCTTAGGGGTGTGTCCTGTTTATAACACAGCCATATTTGTGAATCATCTATATTAACATTAAAAGAAAGTAAGCTTGAGACCACTTTGGGACTCTGCCTTGATTTGCTCGCATTTATATTACAAAAAAAAAAAAAAAAAAAAAAAAAAAAAAAAACCCAACCCTGGTAATTAGTGCAGTGCCCTGAAGGGAAGTTATAAGAAAGAATCAAGCTCAGAAGTTCTGTATTTATCAGTAGATGTTAGTTACAACACGGCTCAACAAAGGAAAGGGGCTTACAAACTTGTACTATTTTTGATGTGCTCTCTTCAAAAAAGAAAATCAGTAAAAACACTTAGGGCAGGCACTACCTTGGAAACTCAGCACTCAGAGCATGTTTGAAACTGGCCTGACATGATGAACCTTTGGTTTACGTGCATACAACTGCCTGTCCTAGACATAGGTGTGGGATGATACTCTGCCCCATGCCTACTAGTCTCAGAAGCTGGTAAACAGATGTCAAGCTTAAAAACATAGTATTTGGCTCATGCTTCACAAGTAAAGTTGTAATGATTCCTTAGGGAAAAGATGCATATCCTAGTCTGATGCTTCTATCATTCATTTGAAAAATGATACTTTTTCAAGTTAAATAATTTAATTGCCTAGTCTGATGCTTCTATCATTCATTTGAAAAATGATACTTTTTCAAGTTAAATAATTTAATTGCCATTGCTTATTGTTCTTATTGCTTAATGTTACCAGTTAGATCATGTTGGTAAGGCTCTGAGATACTTACATAAAAGCAGCGGTAGCTTTTTCTCTTGTAAGAAATGCATCTAAATGGGGTGCCTGGCTGGCTCAGATGGTTAAGTATCTGCATTCAGCTCAGATAATTCAGCGTAAGTAATGGCATCTTGCTTAAGTCATGATTACTATTTATTATAAACTTGCACTGAGCTTTGTGCCTATAATTTTACTTTGTGACATCATATCTTAAAAATCATAGCTTGGTTTCATCTTAATTCAAAAATTCATTCAGCAGTAAATGGCTACAATGGCCAAGGTCACTAATTTTTCTTTAAATCACAAATCTATTTCACTTCTGCCAGAATGTTAAAATTTGATTTCTGTCGTTAGTCCCCCAAATAAAGTATCATCTGTAGCCTAGATATTTAAGAATCAGCAGAATTCATCCCATTAAACTCTGGTTTACTACTTCCTTCTAGACATGCGCCTTTCCCAGGCTACTTTGACACCATTGTTTTCTTCTGATCTCAGAGGCTAGCTTCTCCTCTTCCATCAGATTTCCGAATTTCAGAGTGTACCTGGTTTCCGGGCTAGGTCTTCGTCTTTATCTGTATGATACACAGATGGGATTTTAACAGTCCTTTGGCATTGGCTATTGTCTGCGCACTCATGATGTTCAAATTTATATCTCCAGGTACTGTCTCCCTTCTGTCTTGCTCAGTCCTCCTGCCAACTCAAGAGCTCCACATGGGTAGATAACAGGTATCTCAAGCTTAACATTTCAAAACAGAATTTTTATTTCTTCCCCACCTCCTCACCACTCTCCACCATCCCTCACGTTTTCACTCTCCCCCAAAAACTGAGAAACAGCACCATAATTTTCCCCGTGGTTTACAGAAACCTAGGCATCCTTCTCAGTTCCATCTGACCTCGCGTCTAACTCACATTCAGTATATCCAGTTGTTCTTACAATAAGTATTTCTCAACTACAGCCAGTTGACAGCATGTCCCTGGTTATCTAAGTTCAACTCAATCCACCATCATCATGATCACCATCATCTGAACCACTGCCGTCCTTCCCACCGGATGTCCTCCTCTCTTCCCCTCTGCAGGCGGGCGTCTTTCTAATGCTAGAGCTTGTCACCTTCTACACCCCAAACCCTCCAGTCACTTCCTGTTCTTTTTTAATGGTCGTGAAACTTGCCATTATTAAACGGACAGTAGCATTGACTACATCCACAACGCAACCCTTACCACCATCTACTTCCATAACCCTTCGTCCCACCAAACAGAAACGCTGACAGTCCTCCCTCTCCTCCCATCTCCGCCCCTTTGTAATGTCGGATCGGCTTTCTGACTCCATCCACTCCCCTGTTCTAGATATTTCATATAAGAGGAGTTATAGCAATATGTGTCCTTTTGCATCTGGCTTATTTCACTTAGCATAATGTTTTCAAGATTTGTTTATGCCATAATATCTATCTTATTTTCATTTCATATCTTCATTTCATTCCATTTCATCTGTATACCACATGTGTGTTATCCAATCATCTGTTAGTAGATGATTGGGTTGTTTTCACCTTTCAGCCACTGTGGGTAATATTGCACACACCCACCTGTTTGAGTCCCTGTTTTCTACTCTTTTGAGTATGGGCCTAGGAGTAAAAGTGTTAGGTTGTATTCAATGTTTAACTTTTGGAGGAACTGCTGGACTGTCTCCTCCATTCGCTGTATCACTTACATTCCCACCAGCAGTGTGCACATCTTTACCAATACTTACTTTCTGCTTTATCCTCCTCCTTCTAGTAGGTGTGAAGTTGTAGCTCATTGTGGTTTTTATTTGCATTCCCTGATGACTAGTGAATTGGAGCCTCTTGTGTTTATTGGCCATTTGTATACCTTCTTTGGAGAAATGTCTATTGAAGTACTTTGCCCATTTTGAATGGTTTGCCTTTTTGTTGTTGGCTTATAGGTGTTCTTTATATATTCTGAATATTAAACGTCCTCAGATATATAGTTTGCAAATATTTGCTCACATTTCATGGGTTGTCAATGTCCTTGATGGTGTCCTTTGAAGCACAAAAGTTTTTGATTTTGATAAAACCCAATTTTTCTGTTTTTTCTTTTGTCACCTGTGCTTTTGGTATATATGTAAGGAACCTTTGCCAAATCCAAGATTTTCCCCTATGTTTTCTTCTAAGAATTTTATAGCTTTCACTCTTAAATTTAGGTCTTTGATTCATTTTTTAATTTTAATATGATATGAGATCGTATCTAACTTCATTCTTTTGCACATGGATATCCAGTTTTCCCACCAGCATTTGTTGAAAAGACTGTTCTTTCCCCTATTGAATGGTCTTGGTACCCTTGTCAAAAATCAGTTGACCATGGTTGTATGGGTTTATTTCTGAACTCTCAATCATATCCCATTGGTCTGCATGCCTATCCTTATGTCAGTACCATACTTTTCTGATTACTATAGCATTTATAGCAAGTTTGAAATTTGGGAAGTGTGAGTCCTCCAACTTTGCTCTTTTTCAAGATTTTTTTTGTTATTTAGGGTTCCTTTTTCAATGTGAATCTTAGGATTTTTTTTCATTCCTTGAAAAAGCCATTGAGATTCATTGATAGAGATTGCATTGAGTTATGCATATTACTTTGTTATTTTTTTAATGGATTTTTTTATTTAAATCTGTACTCTTTTTAAGTAAGCTCTATGCCCAATAAGAGGCTTAAACTCACAACCCCAAAATCAAGATTTGCTTTCTCTATTGACTGAGCCAGCCAAGTAACTTATGTGTGTCACTTTGGATTGTATTATCATCTTAAGTATTCTAATCTATGAACATGGGATGTCTTTCCATTTATTTTGGTCTTCTATCTTTCAACAATGTTTTGCATTTCCAGTGTACAAATTTTTACCTCCTTAGTTAGATTTATTCTTAAGTACCTTAATCTTTTTTATGATATTATAAATAGGATTATTTTCTTAATTTCCTTTTTAGATTTTAGTCCTAATAGTTTCTTTGTAGAATCTGTAGGGGTTTCTATGTATAAGATCAAGTCATCTATGCACAAGGAAAGTTTTGTTTCTTCCTTCTCAGTTTGGATGTATTTTATTTCTTTCTCTTGCCTAACTACTCTGGCAAGGACTTCTACTATGTAAAGTAGAAGTGGTAAAAGCAGTTTTCCTTGTGTTCTTCCTGATGTTAGGGGAAAAGTGTTTGGTTTTTTACCATTGAATATGATGTTAGCTGTGGGTTTTTCATATAACCTTTATCATGTTGAGGAAGTTCCTTGTTTTCCTAATTTATTCAGTATTTTTATCATGAAAGGGTGTTAGATTTTGTCAAGTGCTTTCTTAGTGTAAAATTGAGATGATCATTTTTTTTTCCTCCCTTTCATTTCATTTTTGTATATTACATTGACTGATTTTTGTATGATTAATCATCAGCACCTTCCTGGGATAAATCCCATCTGGTCATGGTATGTAACCCTTTAACATGCTATTGAAATTGATTTTCTGTTATTTTGTTGAGGGTTTCATGTCTGTCTTTGTAAGGGCTCTTGATCTGTAGTTTTCTTTCTTTGTAGTGCCTTTTATCTAGCTTTCGTATCAGGGTAATGCTGGCCTCCTAGAAAATCTGGAGGTGTTCTGTCTTCAGTGTTTTGGAAGAGTTTGAGAAGGAGTGATGTGAATTCTTTAAATATTGGCAGAATTCAGGGCACCTGGGTGGCCCAGTTGTTAGATATCTGCCTTCAGCTCAGGTCATAATCTCAAGGTCCTAGGTTGGAGTCTGGAGTCTGGTTCCCTGCTTAGTGGAAAGTCTGCCTCTCCCTCTCTCTCTGCCCCTCCCACCACCTAATGCATGCACTCATTCTCTCTCTCTGTGGAATAAATAAATAAAATATTTAAAATAAATAAATACATGTATCTATATTTATATTTATTCTCGGTAAGCTTCACCAGTGGGGCCATTTGGTCCTCTTTCTTTGCTGGGAGGTTTTTGATGACTGATTCTGTTTCCTTGTCTTCTAATAGTTCTTTTCTGATTTTCTATTTCTTCTGTTTTTTTTTTTTTGGTTTGTGTATTTCTAAGAATTGTCCACTTCATCTGGTTTATCCAGTGTGTTGGTGTACAGTTGGTATTCTCATATAATCCTTTTTATTTCTGTAAAGTCAATAGCAATGTACTCTCTTTCATTTCAGATTTTAATAATTTATATATTTCTCTTTTTTTTTAGTCAATCTGAGGTTTTATTAATTTTGCCAATATTTTCGAAGAATCAACTTTTGGTCTTGTTGACTCTCTCTCTCTCTTGTTTTTTTTTTGTTCTCTATTTTGTTTATCTCTGCTCTAATCCTTATTTCCTCCCACCTAGCTTTTGGGTTAATTTGTTTTTCTTTTTCTAATGTCTTTGAAAGTTGATGTTTAAGTTATTCACATGAGAGCTTCTTTTTTAATATAGACATTTTAGTACTATAAATTTTCCTCTAAGCATCGTTTTTGCTGCTTCCCATAGGTTTTGTTATGTTGTGGCTTTGTTTTTATTCATCTCAAAGGATTTTCTAATTTCTTCTGCAATTTCTTCCTTGACCCATTGATTATTTAAGAGTACATTGTTGAATTTCTTCATATTTGTGAAATTTCCAGTTTTCTTTCTGTTAGTGATTTCTAGGTTCATTCCACTGTGATTGGAAAAGTTACTTTGCATGATTTCAGTTTTTAAAAATTTTTGAAACTTGTTTTGTGACATCACATATGGTCTATCATAGATAATATTCCACATGCACTTGAGAAGATAGTGTGTTCTGCTATCGTTGACCATATCCTATTATTCTTAGAAAAGAATCCAAACTCCTCACTACGGTTTTTAAATCCCTACATGAACTGACGCTGAACGGGTTCTCCAACAATCATCTTCCTCTGCTCTCCTTTTAGTTCTTGCTCAGGAAATAATTTTATTTCCTGAATTATTAATTAACTTAATGCTTGTTGCTGTAATAATATTGTATCTTTTGATAGCATATGAAACAATATATCTTTGTGAAAAGTTTTAAAAATATATGGGAAAGGCTTATCTGTGAGCCAAAAAGTGGAGATACCCCACATGTCCCTCAGCTGATGAATGGATAAACAAAAGTGGTATATCCATGCCATGGAATGTTATTCAACTGTAAAAGGAATGAAGCTCCTATACATGCTACAAAATGGTTGAACCATGAAAACACTATGTCAAGTGATAAGAGTCACATAATATTGCCACAAAAGGCCACCTAATATTGTATGATTCCATTTATATGAAATATGTAGAATAGGGAGATCCATAGAGACAGAAAGCAGATTAGTGCTTGCCTGGAAGTAGAGAGAAAGGAGAATGGAGACTGACTGCTTAATGGGTAGGGGGTTTCCTTTTGAGGTGATGAAAATGTTCTAGAATTAGTGGTGATGGTTGCACATCATATACTCAGTGTCACTAGTGGTTAACTGTTATGTATATTTTACCACAATTCAAAAAAAATCAGTCCAGTTTAAATATATATGGAAACACACAGAAAAAAGTCATTTTGGAGTAATATTTCTATTGGTTAATAAAAAAACAAAAAACAAAAAACCACATAGTTCTAAGACCAAAGTCTAAAATGAAAAAATAATAAATGATGGAGGCTCACTGTTTAATTTTATCCATATTATACCAATGATTGGTATAAAGTGGATAAAAAAATTCATCTATTTTGTTTAGTGACAGACTCTTTTGTGGTACATCTGGAATTCATATGAGTGTTAACATAGATTTTTGTTTAGCCAGTTTAGATTAACAAGATAAAGCTTACACTCCAGAACTGTATCCTTGCCTCAATTAACATTGCAAAGAACTCTTTGTTAATATTTCTTTTTTATTAAAGAACATTACTAGAAATAGATTCATCAGGTTTTATTTTGTTAAACCTGTATTTGATATGGGATTTTTCTTGGCGGTGGTAGAAGAACACAGAAAGCAATAGATTGAACTATAGTTTACTTGAAAGAAATTTAAAAATCAAAGGTAAAATATTTCAGTGAAAGTTATTGGGAAATGTCTGAAGTGTATGTTTCTATTTCAGAACTAATTTTTAATTGCGTTGCTTGTGCCAGAACGTGGTCATAAGTGCTCACACTTCCAATTCTGTCAGAGTGACATGTCCTAGGGCAGGAAACCGGATATATTATTTGCATGTGTTAAACTAGCTGATGAAAATGCAAGACATCATTGAAATCTTGAAAACAGAAGCTTAGAAAGCATAGTTCACTTACCGCTTGTTCTTCCCCACTATATTTATTTTATACTCATCCAATTATATCCTAGAGACCTTAAAAATAACGTTTAAAAAGGCCATACCTTATTTTTCACTGCAAAAAAATACAATAGCCTCTTTAATCTTGGGGATAAGACAGTTTAAATTTGTGAAGTTAGATTTGTGTTTTTAAATTAGGTCATGTTAGGGTCGCCTGGGTGGGTCAGTGTGTTAAGCGACTGCCTTAGGCTCAGGTCATGATCTCAGCGTCCTGGGATCCATCCCTGCATCTCATTGTCTCAGGCTCCCTGCTCAGTAGGGAGCCTGTTTCTCCCTCTCCCCTGCCCCCTCATGCTGTCACTATCTCTCCCCCTCTCAAATAAATAAATAAAATCTTTTAAAAAATTAGGTCACATTATATTGTATATTTTAGCTGATTACCTAGAATTTATTAGTCTGTACAAAATTTCAGCCAAGAATCCTTCACACTAGTAAATTTTTTTTTTAAGATTTTATTTATTTATTTGACACACAGAGAGAGATCACAAGTAGGCAGAGAGGCAGGCAGAGAGAGAGGAGGAAGCAGGCTCCCTGCTGAGCGGAGAGCCCGATGCGGGGCTCCATCTCAGTACCCCAGGATCTTTTGCTCTAAATAGTTGGGAAAAACACAATATAATTTACAAAACACACACACACACACACACACACACACACACACCCCAAACAAAAAAATATCCATGAATTTTAGAGTCATACAAACGAGGCTCAAATCTAGATCCAACCACCCAATATTTGTTCGAAATAAAAAAAAAATACATATATATGTATGTACAGCCTTCTTCATGGACAAAACCCTCACTGTAAAGGATTGTTATGACATTTCAAAAGTGAGTAACTAAGGAGCTGACCTTCTGTAGGTGTTTGGCCTATGGAAACTGTGATGGTGTTGTGATAATCTGAGTTAAGTGTCTCCAGAAAATAATCACGGATTCCTGTCATTAAGAGTTCTCCAGATGCTCGTGTTACTTTCTCCATACTTCTACCTAGTTTTAGGGGGAGACGTTCAGTAAAAATGTAAGATTAGCATACCTGATTTGATCAAATGATAGGAATGCTTCATCATCCCCTTTATCCAATTCAGCTAGTAATCAGCTTCCAAAAATGATACCAAAGCGGCTTTCACTGGAGGATGTGGTTGGCCTCCCCTTTTCTAACCTCTTTGGTCATTCCCTATAAATTAGTCCTCACGATGTATGGATTGTTAACTAAGATTACATTTGGCATATAATAACTAAAATAAGATCCTTTCATGATGAGTCCATGAAGTGCTAACTAAAATTGACTAGAGAAGGTGAGGGTTTTGTTTCTTATTCATTCTGCGGTTATATTCAATAATCTTCAAGGTTTGTGTGTTGATAAATCGGAGCAACCCTTGCTCTTCCACCTGTGGTCACCTTAACATCACATAAAAAACGTGCCAGGGGAACTGTTCTTTGCTACCAGCTGTGGCCATCTGCACTATCACCAACTGTGTAGCCAAGGGTGGAAGCAAATGCAGAAAACACATTATTGGCAAAATCTCAGCCTATTAATTAGAGAGGTCCCTGTTAAGTAAACCTCTGGATACTTCAAGTTTTCCAGTCTCTTTTGCAAACATCCATTCATCCCATCATTGATCATATACACATGGGCACCAACTATGTGCCAACAACAATTGCAGGTGTTATAACACTGGTAGCAGATGAAACTGACAAAAATCCCTGCCCTTATGGAAGCTGGATTTTGGTGGGAGGTGAAACTGCTTAGGTGAATTGATAAGTTACTGTTACAAGGAGACCCCAAAAGATGGCCACATAACTAAGAGAGATGTTCCCGTCTGCATTCTGCAGGCCTGCATGGGGGAGCAGGTCCACTGCAGGATGTCACACAGAGCCCAGGAGCTTGTGCCCAGCGCTTTACCAGCCTTTGGATATCTTCATCTATGGGATCTGAGCATTATTCAGCCATTTTCTGCTTAGCGCCCACAGTGAAAGGGACGGCTGGGGCAAGCCATCAGTCCCCAGATCGGAGAGGACAGAAACTATACACATCACTTCCGTTCATCCCTCCTACTCCCTACTGACTCTCACTTCGACATAACATCATGCCTAGCTGCAAAGGAAGCAGGAAAATATGGCCTCTGGCTGGGACCAGCTTACACACAAGCCCAGCAGGTGTGTTGGGGAATGCAGGACAGATTTTTTTTTTACCCCCACTGGAGGGGAGAATGAAAACGAACCAAACAAGTTAAAGACATAAAGTGCCAGATGGCAGTAAGTACTCGGAAGGGAAAGGCAGCAGGGAAGGGGTAAGAAGCACAGGTCAGAGACTGCAGGTTTAAAATACTTTGGTGGAGAAGCCTTGCTAAGTAGGCGATGTTTGCAGAAGGGCCGCTGACAGAGCAATCTGTGCAGCCCGGGATGAGCCCTGCCAACAGGCTGTGTGTGTAGCGCAGGAGAGGTCTGTGGGGAGGGAGAGATTGCAGAAGGAAGTGAGGAGGTCGGGGTTGTCAAGGTCTTCTTTTGGACTCGTTTCTGTGTTTAAGATGCCTCCCTCCCGCCCACCAAGTGGAGAGGTTCAATAAGCTGTTGGATAGATGAATCTCGAGTTCAGGGAAACAGCTCAGGCTGGAAACAAAAATTTCAGAGTCATGAAATACAGCATCCTACTTAATCTCATTCTTCAATGTGAAGGTCATGGTCATTTCTGTAAGAAGAAATCAGCCAGGCCACAGATAGATCACAAGGCTTTCTTAATAGCCAGCGTGTCCTAGTGTGCCTGGCAGCTAGCTCCATAGGAGCTCATCCGGCCCCAGGGACACTTTCAGTGAGTCTCCAGCCTCACTGATGGTGGATCTTGGTGTCTGCATGGTGGCCCACTATTTAATCTTGTCATTGAGGAAACCAAGCTTCAGAGAGGGGGAAAGTCTTGTCTGTGGCCAGGGCAGAAAGCGTTGAGAGCTAGAATTGGGAGACCTAGTTTCCTCCCTCCTAAGCCAAGACGGGGCTCTTGGTCAGGACAATGATCTGGGAAGAAGGGTCTTCTGTTTAGCGGGTTTTTTAAACAGACTGCTAGGAAGTTGGGAGGTTAAACATGTCGGGAGATCAGTAGGAAGCAGAGCTATGGAATTACCAATGAAACCTCACAGAGTGCACGCGGGAGCCTGATGCTTCTGACCCGTCCCAGACTCAGTGGCCTCCCTTAACATGCCTCTCCTCCCCACCTCAGTGACACTCGGGCATTGCTCCATGTGCCTGCCACCAACATGCAACTCCGAGAGCCACGCTGAGACCGAGGGACCTGAAATGTTCTCTCAGGCCAGGGGCCCTTGTGCGGAACTGGCTTCATGCACACAGGGCCAGCCTGCTGTTGAGAAAGTCCCCAGATCTCTCTGTGTCCAGGCTAGTTTCCCTCAGCAGAAATGAGCATGGCCTGCATGCAGACACAAACCACATTTGGCTCCTCTTCCCTGTAGAAAGGTTTACTCACTTACAAGCTACATGCACCCACGAACCAATGTGGTCCACTGGAAAGGGTCCCAAAGCCTGGTTTCAGATCTCCAGCCATCTCGCTTTGCTGTGTAGCCTTGAGCAAACTACCCCAAGTCTTGGTTTCCTCATCTATACAAGGAGGCCCATCAGTGCATTCTCACGGCTCTGCCAGGTTGCAAAGAGAATGAAATCCCTAGAGGTATGTCAGCAGTGTCCAGGACTCTAAAAGCACCCAGAAGTCAGCTGAAGCCTATTTCAGTCAAGTCTATGGCCTGCACACTGCATTCCTAATTTGCATCTTCTGAGGACTTTTCCATGATTCATCAGAGTCCAGTAATACAGATCTCTCTACTACACGCGTCTCTCCAGCTACATTCTGAAGCTGCTTAGGGGTTGAGATATAAGGAGAGTATCTCTGCAATTGGGATATTTTGCACTGGTCACTCCAAAGAGGGTAAAAGTGTATGTGAATAAAAACATTTGCCAGACTTTGTTGGCGACCTCTCTTTTCTCTTCCTCTTCTGTTCAGATTCTCATTTAGCTTACTTAATACCTCTTAGGATGCCTTATCCAGAGTAGATACTCAGGATATAATTGTTCTGCTGAGCTGAACTCCTAAGGAAATGTATAATATAAAATTCCACTTATTTAATGTAATACAAAATTTAAGCTAAGAAAACAGTTCTCACTCTGAAGTAACTTTGCCAGAGGGTAGTGCTAAGATTATAGTGGAATTTAATAATTTCATTAGGGTAAGAGATGCCTTTGTATTCCAGAAAAGTTAAAACTTTCCAAAGACTGTGGACATTCCTGTTCCCAGTTCTTCAGAACTCCTATCAGAATCCTAATAAAGTATGGGGTAAAATTCCTTGCGGGCATTCAATACGCTTGGTCAACTATTGACAGGGAATTCAGTCGAGGCATGTGGGTGGAAAGAATCTTTCATCTCAGCATCATTGCAGTGAGCACAGGTCAGCAAAACAATACTTTTCAGTTTGTGGTAGATACATCTTTTTCTGAGAAATTCTCAGCAACACCTCAATTAACCAGAACTTAATAGACTAGAAGCTACTTCATAAATTGGCACCAACCTCCTCTGCCCCGTTCCCCCTTTTTTACTACCCAAATCAAAAAGAATTATAAGAAAACAGATTTTTAGCAGAAACTCATGTGAATAAGTTTCTGGAGTTGTTCTTAATCCAAATGATAGGCAGCCCAATCTCCCATAACGTCCACATAAATGTCTGCATTGTCGTATGTGATGATTGAACCTATAGAGGATGAGACTATTTCCTAGAAAATAAATTGTTTGCTGTAATGGTTGCATTTACTTGTACATATAAACAAAAACCCAGAATGGGGTTTCTAGAGCCCTGCTTCCCCTGGGGACCTCTCTGAGAGGGTGGCTGGGTTCACAAGACAACTTTTTTTTTAATGCAGGTGTCAAATGTTGAGAGGTAAAACTACTATATTTTTCTTGTTCATCCTCAGATGATACTTCCAAGGAAATGTATACAGAAGGGGCTTACTGAGTGCACTTTTGTAAAAAAAAAAATCAATGTTATTATGGCAATTCGATATCCTTGAGATTACAATATTAGCATCCTGCCGTGGAAAGACATTTATTCCTAAGACTTTTACGATTAGCTTAGGGAAGATAAATCCTGAATCATAAACACCAGACTCAAAATCCTCATCAGGGGCATTTTAGCATGTTTATAAAGCAAGAACATTTCCTTTCACATGAAGGCAAATAAGCTAACATACTTACAAAGAAGTTCAACAAGAACGTATAGGACTCTCTTTGTGATTCCACTTTAACCCGAAATCCTGATTCTCAGTAGGGTTTTCCTGAATATCCAATGCTATGTGAATTGATGAGCTCAACCCAAGAGCTAAACCAGGGTTAGGAACTTTGCGATCTTCGGGTCACGTCACGTGCTGTGTCTTGCTCGGACGACAGCTCTTGCTGAAGCCCTGTGTTGTGTGGAGCTGGGTCATTTGACGAAGAGTTTCAGCTTACCTTGCTCTGAAGTCAGTCACCTTTGTCACCAACATAAGCAAGGTGGCAGGTTTCCACAGCTGCACCATTTGATCCAAAAAGATAAGAGTCACCTCTCCCAAATCCGTGACCCTGGGGTGTAGTCCACTATTTCCCTTGTGCGGGATACAAATTCCTCTTCAGTTATTGATTTGTCAGTGTTTGTACAGCTGTGCCTGTGTTCGTAGATCCTCTTGTCAGTTTGTCCATTGATAGAGGCTGCTTCAGATTTCAATTTAAGTGTGGCCCCAGAATCATTGAGCCTAGAAATACCATGACTCAATATTCCCAGGTGATCACTCCTGCTATCATATTTTTATGATTCATAGATGGTCAGTCATTCAACGGCCAGACATTAAAAAAATGTTCACTGTCTCAGAAATTGGGGGTGACTACCAGGCTGTGAATGATCCCACTCCTTATTTTTCCCTAAAGTTCCCCCCCCCCGCCCCGCATCCCTTAATTCAGTGTGTTTGAAAATGTAGGTGATCTCATTCCAATTAAATAGCAAATATTACATACCTACGATGTGCCAAAGGCATGTCCAGCACTGGGACAGAGAGAAAGTTGAGGGATTCCAGCTCGCCAACAGCTCTGGTCTAACGGGCCTTAAAAGCACATTCTGGCAACACAGTGTGCTGAAGGTTGTGTGTCCACACACAGTCTTTGTTGGGGGAAAGGAAGCGTGGCTCATCCACACATTTTGGGGTGCAGGTGAAGGTGTGGTATTAAAGAAATCTAAGAGGAGGGAGCACTGAGCCTTCTTAAAATACCTTTTCTTGTCTTCTGGAGTCTTACTCAAATAATAAAGGTGGCCACCAAGTTGGGGGTAAGCGTCTGAGTCTCTTGGGTGGTTGAGAGCCTGCTGACCCCATTCTTGTGGTTTCCAGGTACCAGCAAGGTCAACCTCGTGAAGATCCCGTCCACGGCCTCCAGCCCGAGGGACACAGCCCTGGCGGCTGTCATCTGCAGTGCGCTGGCCACGGTCCTTCTGGCCCTGCTGATCCTCTGTGTCATCTACTGTAAGAGGCAGTTTATGGAGAAAAAGCCCAGCTGTGAGTGCGGAGCTCTTTCCGTTCCTTAGCATGTGGGTGAGGAGTGTTTACCTTCATTGTCACTGCAGGTTCCACGAGGCCTTGACCAAGACAATAGTCAGGAGCTATCCAAAGGGACAAAGTGCACACGCAGACGCAGCTCCCAGTCACCTGGTCCCCCAGAGGCACCACTTTACAAGGACCCTGAAAAGGCCTCAGGGTCCTGTGCCACTAGACAAAATGGAAAATCCTTCCAACTTCTGGCAACAGAAGTATCTGTAATTTGAGCTTTTAACAGATTCATTCCTAGTTGTGCCTCTGCATAAGAAGATGTATTTTTAAATGTGTGTGAGAGCCATCTTTTTCTTCAGAAATATTAAGAGCTAGGAGGGTACCTATCTGCATTGTGGTGGTCATGGGCTCCTTAACAGAGGCAGTGATCTTCGCTGACAGAATTCTCTCCCCCTGTAGGGTCGCTGAGAGCGCAAGACATTCAGTACAATGGTTCTGAACTGTCATGTTTTGACAGACCTCGGCTCAACGAATCTGCTCCCAGAGCATGTTGTCAGTGCCACCGGGACTCTGCTCAGACCTGTGGTAAGTGTAGCAGGGCAAGGGGCCATTAGGGGAATCTAGGGACATATACGTTGCAAAGAAGTGTCCCTGTTTGCCACAGCTCGGTTGCTCTGCTTAGTTTCCTAGTTAAAGCTAATCTTGTTAAAGGATTCTTTGTGCCCTCATGGTTTGGGTGTTTTGAGCCTCTTAATAGTGAGAAGAAAAGGAGCATCTCATTAAAATTCTAGAATTGTTGGGCAACTTTTTAAAGCAAGTTTGCCTTTATTGTTTTGGGTCCATTGACTGATTAAAAATAAAACCCTTTTGTAGAGTAGGAGCATGTATCCTGTCTTGTCTGGTGGATTCAAGCTGAACTTTGATGGGTCTTCTAAATGTCTTTTGGGATTCCTTAAAGAAGAGCAGGGAGGGAGCACTATGGCAGGGGTTTCCACGAACCTCAGTTGCCCCCGGGGACTACTGACAGAAAAGGAAGTTTAGGGAAGTCATGCAATGGAAATTGGATTCTCACCAGGGCAAAACACAAGCACAGATAATACTTTTCCTGCCACTTATTTACATTCATCCACACAAGGCTCCCACATTTACACTGCCCTCTCAACCCCTGTTGTGAGGACCCCTCCCCTCCTCTGCAAAGCAGATTCTGGCAGTGCCCTTCCTGGACATCCCCCCCTGCCTGCCTGGTTCAAGTGCTCAGAGTCCCTTTAAAGCAATGCTGACGGGGCCATTTCTCTCTAAGCTGAGGGTTTCCCACTTAGATTGACTGACACTCTTGGAGCTGTGCTGTCAAGAAATCACAGGATTCCACTTTCTGAGCTGATGTTCTGTATGTGGAGGAAGACGTTTTTAGCGGACTGATTTTGCTACAGCTCGTTATTGTCTTCTGTTTTAGGAATGGGTCGGGAACAAAATATAGGTCCCTCTGTGGTGTGTGTGAATCTATTTTTGCCTTTGCCTACGTAGGGGCTAGACTTCTAGACAGTATGGACGATAACTGGGTGAACCTCCAAACACCCCCAGAGCTGGGGTTCCCAGACACTGAACTGGCACAGGAATCATTTCCTGAGACCTGAACTCAGATGTAATAAAATGCAGCACTGGGCAAACTCTGCCTCCTCTTAACTTCTGTCTGAGAAGAAGGATTAAATGGGCAGATGGCCTTGGTGCTCGTCCTCTTAACAGAGCAGCACACGGAGCCTGGAAAGAATCTGCCTGCCCCCCGCGCTCCATAGAGCTTGCCACTTAACGTGGTTTCCTCCTCCATGGCAGCGCCTTCACCCTTCGACCTTTTTACTTTGACATCATTTAAGACTTAGAAAAATGCTGGAACAATAGCACAAAGAATTCTCTCACTCTCTTCACCCAGATTCCCCCAATATTAACATTTTATCTCGTTTCACATCTGCTTTATCATTTTTCTAAATATGGTAAAGATATATGTATTTATACACACTGCTTTCATGTCCACTTAAAAATCAGTTGCAGAGATGATATCCCTTTACTCCTTAATACTACGGTGTTCGTTTCTTAAGAACAAGAACATTTTCTTACAGAACAGCATGGTTATGAAAATCAGAAAATCAGCATTAAATCAAACCTATTGTATAATCTACAGAGCATATTCAGATTTTCTGAGTTGTCGCAAAAATGTCCTTAAAAGAGGGAGGCCTGGGGTGCCTGGGTGGCTCAGTGGGTTAAAGCCTCTGCCTTCGGCTTCGGTCATGATCTCAGGGTCCTAGGATCAAGCCCCAGATCAGGCTCTCTGCCTGCTTCCCCCCTCTCTCTGACTGCCTCTCTGCCTACTTGTGATCTCTCTCTCTCTCTGTCAAATAAATAAATAAAAGATATATTTAAAAAAAAAAAAAAAGAGGGAGGCCTGGGTGGCCTGTCTGTTAAGTGTCTGCCTTCAGCTCAGGTCATGATCCCAGGGACCTGGGATTGACTCCCGCATCGGGGGGTTCGGGGGGTGTCCCTGCTCAGTGGGGAATCTGCTTCTCCCTCTGCCCCTTCCCCTGCTTGTGATCCCTCTCTCCCACTGTCAAATAAATAAATAAAATTTTTAAAAATAAATAACTAAAAATTAAGTTAAATTTAAAATGTCTTTAAAAGAAAATCCCAGATAACATTATTGGATTTAGTTGTCAAATCTCTTTACCTTATTATTTTTTTTTTTAAGATTTTACTTATTTATTTATTTGAGAGAGAGAGAGCGCAAGAGTGTGAGCACAAGCAGGGAGAACAGCAGGAGAGGGAGAAGCAGTCTCCCTGCTGAGCAGGGAGCTCGATTTGGGACTTGATTCCAGGACCCTGGGATCATGACCTGAGCCAAAGGCAGACGCTTAGCCGACTGAGCTACCCAGGTGTCTCTTGACCTTTTTTTAATCTGGCATAGGTCCTTCATCTTTCTTTGTGTTTCAGGACATTATTGTTGTTGACAAGCACAGACCAGTAATTCTGTAGAATAACCCTCAGGTTGGGTTCGTCCGATGTTTCTGTATAATTAGAAACAGAAATCCTGCAGGGGTGATGCTGTGTCCTTCCCAGTGTCCCACATCAAGAGGCACAGCGTGAGCAGCCGTCCCCTTCCTGGTCGGGTCAGTTTGGTTCCCTTCGTTAAGGAGGCATCTGCCAAGTTTCTCTGCTATAACATGATTGTTTTTCCCTTCGTAATTAAGAAATACTTTGCAAAAGACTCTTCGAGGCTGTGTAAATATCCTGTTACTCTCCAAACTTTCACCCAAGAGTTTAGCATCTTCTGGTGGTTCTTACCTAAATCAGTCATTACCATGATGGTGACAAATGCTAGTTCTCTAATTCCATCCTTTTGTCCACATTTATTAGTTGGCTTCCCACAGCAAGAAAGAACTTCTTCTTCCCCTCTTATTTATTTACTTGAATTAGCATGGACTCGTGGACCCTCTTCCACGGCTTCTATTCCTTTGCCATCATCGTTTATCTTGGTGCTCATGTTTTCCTAGGCTGGCCCGGGACAGATCCCTTCAGCCTGGCTCATGTGTCATTCTGACATGTCCGGATTATTCTTTCAGCACTTGCTTCATCTCAGGCACAAAGAAACTTCTAGGCTCAACTTGCTCTTGGTTGCTTGAGCCCTAAAAACAGCCATTTCTAAAAGGAAAGACAGTGTCTTTGGCTTTTAAATAATTTTTTTTGAAGAACTTATTTATTTATTTGATACAGAGAGAGAGACAGCAAGAGAGGACGTGGGAGAGGGAGAAGCAGGCTTCCCGCCGAGCAGGGATCCTGATGCGAGGCTCCATCCCAGGACCCTGGGATCATGACCTGAGCCGAAGGCAGACGCTTAACAATTGAGCCACCCAGGTGCCCCTGGCTTTTAAATAATTTTGAAACAGCTCATGTGAGCATGACACAGGTTTGCTGAGGATCAGCCGTGTATCCAGGCGAGTTCTCCGAGCTCACAATAGCATATATTCACACAACACAACGTGGGGCCTGAGCTGAGAGACATTTAGGCAAAGGTGTGTGTGGGTATCCATCCTGCTGGCAATTGCATGTCGATGTTTAACATTCATTTTTGAAAAGGCCAATAATTTCACTATATTTTTCCTTTTTATGAGAGTGAAATCATTTCACATGCAGACTTTGGATCCACAAACACATACATGGATATGGAAATAGAGAATTTTTTCACATCTTTCTCTCTCTCCAAATGTGTGTCTTTATCTTTATGTGCTTTAGTATGTGTTTGTATATAATCAGAATTACATGTGTATGTATGTAGAGAGCTCACCAAACGTCGACAATGTTCATTTCAGTTTATAAGGTTGGGTCATATTTATTTTTGAATTTCTCAACTTAATCCCTGTACTCTAATTTTTTTTTTCTTCTGTACACTTACATTATCTTTGTAACCAAAAATCGATGCTGCCTCAGTGAACAAAATGGTTTGCAAAGCTGTGCTGTGTGCATACCTCTAATTATTCCTTACGTTCCATTACTAGCAGGAAAACATTAATACCTCTGTGTGGTGTGTGTGCATGCATGCACGTGTGTGTGTGTGTGTGTGTGTGTGTTGTGTTGTGTTCAAGGGTTTGAACGTGTCTCTGTTCATGTTCTGTACCACTAGCCCACTCGGCAGGACTCTGTTCCGCTTTCTGCCGTCTCCTCAGCAGTTCAGGGAGTCTCATTTGACACACTGTCTCACAGGCCATGCTGTCACCTCTCGTTATTATTTTTACTGTGGTAAAATACACATAACATAAAATTTGTCATCTTAACGCTGTTTAAGGGTGTCATTCAGCGGCCCTGAGCCCATTCACACCGGTGCGCGGCCGTCACCGACCCCTATCTGCAGAGCCCTTCAGCTCCCCCAACTGAAACTCTGTCCCCAGCAATCCGTGATGCCGCCCCCCACATCCCACTTTTCCCAGCTCCTGGCACCCACAGTTCTTTCGGTCTCTACAGCTTTGACTACTCCAGGTACTTCGTATAAGCCCTTTCATTATTTTCATAATATAACAAAAGAGAGAGAATTAAACCTCAGATTTCCTTTCCCCCAAAAAGTCACCCAAAGGAGACTAGCTGGATTTCCTCCAGCAATGTTGGGCCAGTATTAATGAGAAAGTTCCCAGAAGGCAGCCTTGTACTTCACACCTCTGCTGGCTTCCCTAGGGCCTGTTCACTTGATTCCATCTCTGTGCTGTGATGAGGCTGGCAGCGTGGACCGGGTGACTCTTGGCTGTAGGGTGCATTCCAAGGCCACTCTTCAGGAGAGGTAACTCGGGATTTTTAATCCATGTAATATCACATCCCCTTGTCTAAATGTGCCTTCTACCAACTTAACAATTTTCATGTCAAACTATGAGACGTCAATTAAAAATATTATTGATGGCATTCTGGATATCGGAGGGGGACAAATCCTTGACAAGAGATATGTGAGTCTCTCGGGGTTACTGGATGCCCAGTGAGACATTCTTTACACTTTACACTCCATTAATTTTGGTTTTACTTCATATTCATGATTTGTGACACTTCTGTTACCTGTAAATAATTCGTAACATGTCATTTACTCACAGAATTTTCACAGAGCTATGAAGAAACTCAGTTAAGACCCAGGAAACTGCCTGTTTTAGACATTGAGTTATACGTATAACTACATTGGTTAGAAGTAGGTACACAAATTCAGTTTGAAAGTAAGCAGAATAATTAAACATACTGTATGGAAGCAAGTTTATAACAAAGGAAGCACTAGAATTCCGATGTAATCCATTGCTGTTTCATCTAGAAAATTTAAAAGCAGAGAGGGTATGGCTTTGTAGTGGTGTTTTTCCTCCCCGTAGATGACTTGAGCGTCTTTTGAATGTGTGTTCAGACACCCAGGTCCAGTGGGGGAGACCATGCCCACATTCTTCGGGTCCCTTTCAAGGTCCATCTGTGGCGAGTTTTCAGACGCCTGGCCTCTGATGCAAAATCCCGTGTGTGGCGACGACATCTCTCTTTGTGATTCTTATCCTGAACTCACTGGAGAAGATACTCATTCTCTCAATCCAGAAAACGAAAGCTCTTCCTCCTTGGATTCCAACAGTAGTCAGGATTTGGTTGCTGGAGCTGTTCCAATTCATTCTGAAAACTGTACAGAAGCTGCTGGTTCCTCTAGACGTAACCACTCACTGACGGAGCCAGTGCTGACTCAGGATACACTGACCGCCAGAAGCCAACTGTGTCAGGAGAATGGTGACATTGTCAGCCTGACCACGCCGACGTCCCTCCAGGTAAGTCAGTGACTACCCTCAAGAAGGACACAGCACTGACTCATGGCAGACCCAGGGGACTGGAACTCCTCTCACCAGAGAATGTGGGAGGACCTGATGAGAAGGTTTTTTCCATTGTCCATAACTTCTTTTTCTTATATGTATGGAGAATATATTGTAAATTAAATTTCAAGAGTCTTTTTTTCCCCCTGTAACTAACAGGTACTCTGAAGTTTATAATGAGCAGCTGCTTTCTTTTACTCCTTGTAAATCCAAGTATTAGCACAGCACCCCCTAGCCCCGTTGCTGACTGAGAGAGAGAGTCACAAGAACATCTTGTAAACAGTTCCTCACCTTCGTTTTCCACCCAATGATGGTTTCTGCCCGAAACTTACATGCACTTCATTCACCATCAAGCTAATGGCAGTTTAGATCTCCCAAAGTTTAGATCTCTTTTCCCTCTCTGTTCCTGTTGTTTTCAAAACTGACCAGTGTTGTTGGAAATTGATTGTTGGTTGTGATCCAGGTCCACATACTGCAGAAGTACCTTCTGGAAAGAAGGGTTTAAAATCAGATTTGCAAGGAGATGGTTGCTACAGGGAGCTGGGGCTTTCAAGCATGCTACAAGGCCAGAGGCAGAGAAGCATCAGGGAAGCCTGGGCACTAACCCTGCTTTCCCCTTCTTGTGAGGATGTGGCTGGTCCTGAATTTGACCTAATGTCTACAAGCATCTCCCTACTATAAGAACATATACGTTGGAATACATTCTTTGGGGAAAAAATGACCAGCCTTTAGTATAAAAGGGCCGAGTCACAGCAAAAGTGAGGCTTCCAGGTGCCAGAAGGTCCTACCTGCACACCCAGCCTTGCTCTCACTGCTCGTGAGCAAACCAGCTCAGGAGCCCCAGGTCCTGGGGAGGCGCTCTGGCCCGTGCTGCGTCTGCTTTCGAGAGGGGACTCGATTTCCCATGAGGTCCTGTATCCTGGTCTCATGATGTCAGATGCAGTCTGAAGTCGAGGTGTGAATGGAGAAGTGTGCCTTTCAAGAATAGCACATAGGTTATAGGTTGATCGAAATCTGCAAAACTTTTTCTCTGAAATGCAAAATTTAGAAAATTTACAGGGAATGCTATGCAGAAGGCATTTGTTGGCTTTGGAGAAAAATAATTTCATTTTTCTCAAAATAAAATAAATGAAGAAGATATAAGGGAAGACAAGCAAACAACTAAGGCATTTGAAATGTAAAACACAGGGGTGCCTGGGTGGCTTCTTCGGAAAAGCGTCTGCCTTCGGCTTAGATCATAATCTCAGGGTCCTGGAATCCAGGCCCAAGTCAGCAGGGAGTCTGCTCCTCCCTCTGCTTCTGCCTGTCCCCCCACTCATGTTTGTTCTCTCTCTCTCTTTCCTCCAAATAAATAAATAAAATCTTTAATAAAATACAATGTAAAATACATACCTCTGTAGTGAAGAATGAGTCTTTACTGACCTTGTTCTTTTGAGCCATCCCGTAATTTTTATAACTTCCACGATAAGACTAAGAAAAGATAAGAGTTAGCTGAGTTGTGTGTAGTTGTCAAGAACATACCATGGCCCACAAGCCTTGAGGACCAAGTGCCACGTGCAGCTGCCTGGAGGAGGAGGTAACAGGCCCTGAGAACAGTGAAAGAGGCAGAGAACAGGATGCAGAAAGATCCTGTCCCTTCAGCAGCCGACCCCAACTTCCCAGTCAGATGCCTTGCCAAGTACTCTAAAACACAAGTCTTGGGAGACTCTTAAAATTCAATCTGAGACAGTTTCATTACAAGATGCGGAAGTTTCTTTGATACCAAGTCAATTGGTTTTGGTCAGAAACTTGTCCTACGTACACAAATGTTAGAGTAGCTGGAATTGTGTTTCCAGTGACTACCTACAGCTTTGCAGAGTACCGTCAGCAAGTAGAATCACCCCTCATCTTAATTGTGTAGCTCATCCCCAGGTTCGTGATGTAAATTCTATGACTAAGGAGTGAAACTTCTCAATGCCAAGTCATATCAGAACCAATTCATTTTCTACCTTTTTCTGTTTGTGTTGTTGGTGAGGTGGGCATGGGAAGAAGCGTCATTATTACAGCTGTATGAATGTAAAATCGTTTAGTGTAGAAGATTGCTATATGTAACAGCATTAACTTCTTGTCAAAGACAGTTGTCAAGGTAATCATGATCTACATAAAGATACTTTCAACTCAGGTTATTATGAAAGAAAGTTATAATCATGTAAAATGAATGAGAAAATGTTACATTCAAGTTACACAATGTAATGTATTAGGGAAAGGTTTAATAACTTTCTAAGATGTGTTGTCTTATAATTATCAGGTAATTTGGTAAATATAAATGAGGCATTCTGAATTCAGGAAAGGAATTTTTAAAAAAATGAATCATTTCAGTTTCCCCCTATAGTTAAAAACAACAAATAATATCATGAGCCTATTTTGAGATAATCTTATCCAGGTTCGGAAAAGCACTGTGTCTTTGGTTGCCTTTACTGAGTGTGTGATATTTAGTGAGGGAACCTTAATCTTTGAAACAAGTAGGAGAAATACAATTGTACATCTTTGGGAGATTGATTCTCTTCTTTGTTTCAAGGGTTGGCCAAGTAGGTAGCTCAACAGTTCTATTTTTTTTTTTTTTTTCAAAATGTTAAATTCCAAAAGGCAATTCAGACTTCCTCTTAACAGGTTGCTTCTCCAATGTAGGAAACATACTTACTTCTCACAAATAATTTGCTTTCAGCAGCTTGGTATTATGAACCAAAGGACTTTCGGCTCCTTGAGTTTGTGTTCAGTTAGCTTGGTCTGTGTGCTCATTCATAATTCAGGAAAGCACAACACTTCTGTTTGAGAAATGCATAAGGGCAGCTTGAGCCATTATAGTGCCCTCCCCCTTTAGTGATTTATTTCTACTTATTTTCAAAGGAACTTGAAAATCCTACCTAGTCATTCACTCATATTTTCAGTTTTTTAACCTTAATTTCCGCCTTCTATCCAACTTTATTGAGATAACAATCGACATTTGCCATTGTGTGAGCTAAGGTGTGCAGTGTGATGATCTGATACACATCTGATACACATCTATATTGCAAAATGCACAATGGCACTTTTGTCTTACAGGGTCACATTGCTAATGAACGAGGCGTTTGTTTCCAGAAACTGTATTTTTACACTGTCGTTTTCTTGTGGGTGGTTTGAGACCACACAGAATCTGATGATGATAGTTATGGTGCAGGATAAAAGAGGTGTGAGAACTTTGTTTAGTCTGAATGACTCAGTTCTAATCAAATTTCCCCTATACACACCTCCCCAGAAAGCAAGAGAACTAAGATATTTGGGACATCATTCACTAAGGTACTTGGGAGAATGAGACCAGTCTGTTTACTTACAGAAAAGGTTCTTTTTGGTGATGTTTTTAGCCATCATTGGAAATGTCAACATGAAATAGTAGAAAGAATGGTAGGAAAGAAATTAGATGACCTGGGTTCTAGTTGCTCAGTCTTTTCAAATCTCTGTTTCTTTCCATGTTGGCAAAATGAGTGCCATTTTTCTCCCACAGTCGTGTTAATGTGATAATCATGGTCATACCAACTGATCAACATATTTGATGAAACTATTTTAGATTATTGAGAGTTCTTTCAGAAGCTTCTATTTCTAGACTCTCTTCATCTACCTAGGGAAAAAAAATCTTTTCCTGTAAACTTACCAGATATGTCACCAATGTCAGATTAGTGGTAAATAAGTGAATGAAAGATTACTGCTTAAAATGAAGGTTTATTTACTCACAGTAATGTGCCTTTGGCTGATGTTTTCAGAAGTCAGGTCGTTGCCCTTCTGTGATAAGGGACAGATTGAAGGACACCACTGCGCCGAGGATATTTGCCCTACGGAGAGTGTGAGCCTTCCAGGAAGATCAGGAGGGAAATCATTTCTAAACCATCTCTAAACTTTCTCCAGTGGGTTAGCAGAAGTTTTAAATACAAAGAATGAGAGTGTCACTATTCACTAATCATCTTTGTCCTTTCAAAGAAGGGACCAAAAGGATCCTAACAGCTTTACCTATAAATGCTTCAAAAGAGTGCAACATAGAAACAAGCTTTAAGTGTTTGAATGGGGTCAAAATGAGCAAAAGAATCATTCGTTAATACATTTTGTTTTCCTGTGGGACACACATTATTGTCTCTGCAGTGTCATTTGCAAATACTGAGTGATAGTGAATTGTTATAAAATCTTTATTTTATTCTTGGAGTACATACGTACCTGGATATTCAAACATCATTAATGATGTTCAAGTTATTCAAGTCATGTGTGCTACTAGTAAAAGTTATTTACAATAATTTTTAACAATGTTAGCCCAGTAGCTTTCATGTGTAAGGTCTTGTTTTTCAAGCTTTCCTTTCTGTTGCTGTTTTAGGAAGCTTAAAGGACTTGCTTCTTTCTACAGTAGAAGAAAATGGATGGAACCCAGTGTGCACTCACCCCTCCACTTAGGCTTACGGACTGAGCCCCGTCTGGACCCTGCATGGCTTCTGGGGGAAAAAAATAAATCTGAACCAAACTGATGGCATTTTAAGCCTTTCAACCAGTTGCTTCTGAGCCAGACCAGCTGTAAGCTGAAACCTCAAGGAATAACAAGAAAAGACTCCAGGCACTCACGATACTCTGCATTTTTCCTAAACAAGAAGCTTCTATGCCACAAAGCGTAACTTCAAAGGCTGATGGCTCGAGTTTGCAGCCTACGAGATTATGAGCATATAACAAGAAACAGAAATGCACTCATGCTTATTTTCATGGTGAATGTGGTTTTACCAAACTGAAGACCCAGAGTATAGGTTTTCATTTACACTTTCTTTCCAGAAATAATTTCGTATAGCCGATTAGCTTACTAAAAGTCAGTGTCCAAACAGCTACTTTAGTTGTTTCTGTAGAGTGGTTCAAAAATAAGTGTTTTTGTATTTGGTGAAGCTCACTTTTTCATCATCTGATTAGCTCAGGCAATTAGAGTTGACTTGATGCTGACTGCCTCAGTCAGGGCTTTGTTAGTTGAAGTTAACATCTAGGAACTAGGAGTAAGAGGATAGCAAGTCTTTTCCAGAATCAACACCTGTAACCTTAGTCACTGATTCGTGAACCCCTGCTGAAGCTAGTAGGGAGAGGGGCCCGAGCTGAGGGAGTGGTGGTGAAAGAGCCCCCTACCCCACCACCCTGCATTCAAAACCACTTAGCACACGTATCCTAGAGACTTGTATACAATGATTAACATATTTCTGTGAAAATCAGTTGACATGGAAGCATTTGCTACTTCTGTCCCTGTGACTGAGCTTAGAAGATCCAGAATTCTCTCTCAGAGAAGAGTGATGATTTATAAAGATAATGCTTTCTTTTCCTCCACCTCCCCCTCACCCCCTGCCATCTGACGACCACCCCCCTGTTCTCTCTACCTGTGAGTATGTTTTTCTCTTTGCTTTCATGCATCGCATCTTATACTAAGGGCTTCAGAAAGTACCCCCTGTCTGGTTCCCCTCCTACTGAAATGCAACACAGGAGTCATCCTAGGAGACACTACAGACTAGTAGGAGAAGAAAACGCCCTATTTGTAGGAGGCCTATAGGTGAACAGCTCATCACTGCCTTTATGGGGTCTGACCAAGTGGCGCTCCCATGGTGCCCGCTTCCTTAGCACAGTTCTCTCCTACCCTAGCCAGTGATGCTGGATTTAAGCGGGGTCTCAGGTGTCCCATCCTAGTATTTACGCACTAGAACTTTCTCTACAGCTAAGACAGACACGAACCCAGCTCAGTCACGAACATGGGGATGGCTCATTTGTTCTTAGTCTTGGTGTCCTGGAGAGGACTACCGGAGCAGGATTTATCTTTTTCCTTCTTGAACCTCCATGATCAGCTCTGGCCTTTGTCTTCTGACTGATTACTATTAGCTCTGTCACATTTGCACTTAAAAAAGAAATCAAACATGACCTTGTTGGAGTCACTAAAAAACTTGGTTTCACAATCCCTCCCCCACTGCCACCCAGATCAGTGCCTTTTACCTAACATTAAACTGAACGTGGAAAAATTCTGTCTTTCTTAGGCCATTTTTCTCTTCTCATTTATTAGACTATGCTTTTCTCTCTCTGTAAGACATGAGGCAAATCTACTGAGCCCCCTTCCTCGTGGCGGGACCAGTTTCTCTCCCCTATTGTCAGTCTTAGGCTCTGACATGTGTGGATTAGCTTGCTGGGCTCAGTTCTCCTCAGGACCGCAGTTACCTGAGCCAAAACAAGAAATTAGTGTAATCTCAGGGTGACCCACAATCTTTTCTGTCTGTCTCGTGCCCTCTTTTCTTTTCCCTTCTTAGCGTTAACCAACGGTTTTTCAACTTGGATAACTTGCCAGCTCTTATGAGAGCTGCCTTTAGGAAAATATTTAGGATTTGACCACAAGATGTCTATGAAAACGCACACTAGAGTTTCCTCGAGTGGCTTCACTGTAATTCACATATGTGTATGCCATTGTTTGCAATCTGATCGTTTTGTTTTGACAGAGGGATGATCAAAGTCAGTCAGAGTTGTGCTCCTTCTGGTGGCCTAAATATATTTTCCACATGTAGAAACTCTCTTCAACTTCAAAGACAAATACTTGCCGGAGAAAGCTAGATGGACAGGCATGAGACTGTGGCCCCAAACCCTAAAACATCACTTCGGATCAGTAAGGAAACACTTCGGGTTGAAAGTCGATTTCATCTGATATTGCTCTGGAAAAATCCCAGGCTGTTTTATCAAGATAAAGACGTTTTACCACCGCCTACTGCAGAAACATCCAATAATGTTAGATTCTATACTCTGTATAAACCCTTGAGAGGGAAAGCCCAATCTGCATTTTCCGGGGTTGAGTGCTCTACAACGCTTACAGGAACTTGGCTGCTAAGGTACAGGCACCAGGAAATCATCGTCGGGTCTAGGAGTGAGAATTGGTGTGACTTCGAAAGTTGCAGAAACCCACCAACAAGAATGAGACAAGGATTTGGGGAATGACCATGGAAAGGCATGGGTTTTCTCATTTTGTGTATATGGAATATATTTTTCAAATATAGATTTTTCTACTTTAGATAACATGTTAATGTTGCTATTACCTAGTTAAGCTCTATTGTCAGTGCTAGTTTAAAAAAAAAAAAAATTGAAAAGAAAAGGACAAGAGTCCGTCCCTGCTTGCAGGTCGCCAGCTCGAATCGATTTAGAGTTCATCGTTACTATTTTGCATACTGGAATTTATAAATTTGTAAATTTTCTTTTTCTTATACAAATAGTTTTGTAATACCCTTTTTCATACGTGAATAAAATCGTTATCCGGTATTCGTATTGACATGTGCAGCACAGAAATGATTGGTGATGGGAATACTGACGCGTCTTCCTCCCTGGCTCTCCAGGTGGGGACCTTGCTAAGTTCTGGTCCTTCCGGTTGAACCCTCCGGCCCTTCAAATGTCACGAGGGGGATTTGAAATCCTTTGCAGTTAGCTGGTTCTATTTCTCACGCCTGTCAAGCTGCTGAAGAGTGCTCTGAGTTCATTGAGAAGCTTTGGCATCAAGATTTTATTATCACCTCTTCTTTTTCCTCCTTCATTTTATGACGTAAAGAGGGAAAGAACGAAAGGTGGGGAGGTTTGATGTTCATCCTCTCCGGAGGTCAGTAGGGTGTTCTGCAGAGGAGTGGACTGACTCCCACAGAGCAACACGGGTCCCTGGAAGAGTTTCTTCTTTCCTTCCCACCTTTTGACCTTTCTTCCCCCCAGTAAAGCTTTTAAAGCTATTATTAGATTCTGAGAGAGGACTTTAAACTTCCTGGAAAAAAACTGAGTTATTTTAAAGTGCACCGTATTCGCTCAGTCAGTCTGTGGTGTTAAATGACACTATGAATTCCCTGAAGGGAGAACATTAGATTCTTTCCTCCTTCCACACCACGCACACCCCAGCTCCTTGGCTCAAGTATACTTGTCCCATGTGTGTGCAGTCTGGCTGGGCGTGTGGGTACCATCCTCTCTGAAAAAAGTAACTTAGAGCTTGCAAGATTCTAACAGGGGGGCTAAAATACCCTATAATCACATAAACAACTTATTTTCATTATTACCACTATTCTGAAAGTCTCTTGGCAGTTGACTACTTGTCATTCTCTGTCTATTTGTCTCCGTTTAACCTGAGGAGGTACTCCGTTTAACGTCTGATTTTCTTAAAAAGTATTTGACACCCAACGAGCTATGTACCTGCAGCTTAAATTTATCATTCAGTCATCTTGAAACTAAGCAAAAGCCTGAGAATTTCCAAAACCTTCTATAATGTCTAAGAAATTTCAGTATGACCCGGTATGTGATTCTAGTCACGTAATTAGAATCAAGTCAGCAGTGCGCAGTAACGGCCGTTAGGTCACATTTCTGCCAGAGGAAGGTCACAGGGTTTCTCCTGTAGAGATCAAGCAGATCAGGGTCCTGTCTGTCCCTAAACCAGCAGTGGCATTGGAATTAGTGTGATTTATGGCTGCTTTCAAATTAGCCTCTCCAGAAGACTTGAATTTTAAAAACCATTTTCTCTGCAGCCGTGGGTGGTCTTGTGAAGCAGGTTTCAGTTATTAGTCCATAAAGACAGGATTTTGTCTTTTTATCTTAATTGCTAATGGCATTAACTAGTCCTACTGAAGATAGAAATAGCTGTGTTCTGTCAGTTTTGTTTGGTGTTGAACTGAGCCAGCAGAACTCTGCAGAGGGAGTTTCCTTACCTGGGTTGACTGTTTACAGTCAACAGAAGATCTACTGAACCGTCCACCGGCAATCCTTTAACCGCAGGTTAGGGAGGCAGGTTCCCCTCAGCTGGGCACATATCACTGACTTGGTGTCATCAGATACGAATTATTTCCCTTGAAGCTCTAAACACGAATTTAGTCCCTCTCGGAAGCCTCGTTCTGAGAAGAGCATCTTCCTACGGCCATCTCGCTTCCTTCTTTTTTTCACTTATGCATCCATCCATCCATCTATCCATTCATTCACAATACACGTGTCCACAGTACTAGCATAGGGTATGTACTCGGTTGCAGATGCAATGCCAGGGTTAAAGCAAACAAGAAAATATGAGGGAGAGAACCCTTGCAAATAGTTATAAAATAGGTCTTTGTTGGAAAGACATAAGTGCGAATTCTTCAGAGGCCGTGGGTGGGGAGCAGTGACATCCCGAGAAAGGTTGGAGCTGTAGGGCAGCTGGGGGAGGTTCCAGGTAAGCCAGAAGGGAGTCTGCGTTCCCCCTCCAGGGATGGGTGGAAGGACCTGGCACGTGGAGAAAGCCCGCTTGCTCTGGGAGAAGTGCGGTGTGCTGGGAGGGTGGGGAGCAAGGGGGAAGCTGCTGAGGCCTGAGAGCCAGCTTGACAGGTGCCTGGTGATCTCCCCCCTGGGCCCTCTTGAACTTGACTCTGTAGGGAATTTACTTCCCTTCCAACAAATGAGTGACATGGCATAAAACTTTGAAAACCTCTGGTCTTTCAGAAGCTTCGAAGTCATCAAACTAGGCAAGGCAGACCTCTTTCCAGACTCAGAATAACCCCAGTCATTGAGAGGACGTGGCCACAGGAATGGAGTGGGGGGAGGGCGGGGGTGGACAGTCAGTCCCTGGTTAGGAAATACTGAGCCTGAGATCTTTCTCCTGTCATTGAGGTCACCTTGCTCCTCCTGATTTTGAGGAGGATAGCGCTGAACATGGTATCTGTGTTCAGGACTTGGCTGCACCCCCTGCTAACATCAATCAACACTCTGACCAAGTCCCCAAGAAGACATAAGTCAACGATGATGAATCTGTACCCGCTCATGCAGCCACGCCCTCCTAGAGCCTGAGGACAGCATCACCCACTGACCATGCATGGCCTTTCTGTCCCCAGCCTGTGGCTCAGACTCCTGTTCCTGCTTGACCCTGAGCTCCAGACACCCCTGTCATCACATCCGAGGGAACTTCTAAGGTGAAATGTGTTTGTCCCCCCCCACCCCCGCCGTTTCTCAGTCTTAGCCAGCCACCTTCACCTGGGAGCAAACATCTTGCCTGATCCCTTTTTTCTCAGCTCCTTGCCCTTGTCTTAGAGATGCTGCTGCTTCGCCGTTTGTTCCTTGCATGGCTGAACAGCCTCCCCCAGGAAATCCAGAAGGAGGTTGGCCTCTAGGTTTGGGTGGCCGCCACTCCTGGAGGCCTGTGCCTGTCGTTTTTCCTGCTTCTTTACCTTTTGTCACTTCCACAAGGTGCCACGGTGTCCATGCCTGTGGCCCGTCTGCTCCCCAGCACGCGGCGCACCTGCTGGGACACAAACCTGCAGGCCACATCTCTTTGGATAGTTCGACCACAAGTCTACTGGGAGGTCAACAAAGGGGCCAGCTCTAGATGGAGCCCAAGCACATATTTGAGAGAGGAGCCACGCAAAGAACCCCAAATCCTCCCCGAATCCTGTTCTCAGCATTAAGGGAGTTCACCCATGTGTTCTTTTGGGGGCCCAGATCAAACAGGCAGCAGCCATTGCCATCATATGATGAAGAGTTGGCATCTTTCCATAGAAGGAGGTGTTCGTGTTAATGTCGCTAGAGCCTAGCCTGGATCTCAGGAGGCAGCAGGATGTACAGTGTTTTCCAAATGCAAGATTAAGGCAGTATAGTGCTAATGTGGTTGGGGAGAAGGGCAAGTCAGGTTTAGCATTTGTAAAAAGAAAGTTTCTCCTCTTTCAGTCATTGCTTTCTTCTTTCCCTCATGTTCCTCACCACCAAGACCTAAAATCTTGATTTCTAGTTTTCCAGCAAATGTGGAGGCTGCCTCTCCCATTGTCCGACAGCCCCTGGCTGGATGCACAGAGCAGCACACAAAATGGAATGAGGAGAGGCAGCCCAGAGTTGCGTTCAAGTCCTGTCTGACTATAGAATGTCTTCCCTGGAGGAATCTTCACAGTTAATATATCTGCCCAAGGAATCCCCAAGGCTGGCCATCAAACCTGAGGACAAGGCACCTCTGCAGATGTCCTTTCTTGAATTTAAGTGTGATGAGGAAGTTACCAAAGGCCAGGTTCCAACTGATGCCTCCTTAGATAATCTAGATGTTGCCAAGAAGGCATTTTTTAAATGAGATTGAAATCCGTAGACTTTGAGTAGATCAGAGAATTCTCCATAATGTGGTGGGCTTTGTCCAATCAGTTGAAGGCATTGAGAGACTAGAATGAGAGGAAGAGAGACTTCTGCCTCCTTTCTGCCTTCAGATTCAAGCTGCCACATCAACTCTCTGCTGGGTCTCCAGCCTCCTGGCCTGAATTGTGGATTTTAGACTTGTTAGTCCCCCAAATCTTCGGAACTAATTTCTTAAAATAAATCTCTTTAGACACACACACACACACACACACACACACACCCTATTGGTTCTGTTTCTCTGAAGAACCCTGACTAATATAAGGACTAACTAATCACTCAACCCCGCCCCACCAGATAAATAGTTACCAGTGACCAAACTGGTGACATGTCAACATGAGTGAAGTGTTCTCTGTCAGGCAGAGCAGCAGACTCTCATGGGGCTCAAGGCTTGTCTTTCTTTCTTTTTATTTATTGATTTATTTATTTATTTATTTATTATTTCTAAATAATAAAGACGGACCAAGGGGAGGAGGAGGGGCAAAAGTAGAGGGAGAGAGAGAATCTCTAGCTCCCCCTCCCCCAATGTGGAGCTGGATCCCACAACCCCAAGATCATGACCTGAGCCAAAATCAAGAGTTGGATGCTTAACTGCCCAAACCACCCAGGTGGTCCATCATGGAACTCGAGGCTTTCTTAAAAGCCCAAATCACGTAATCTAGAAGTCCTTGATCTGTCCAACAGAAACCACTGTGACTTCTCATCTTTCTCTTCAGACACTATTCACTTTGTGCTCCCACTCCTTCTCTTTCCTCCCATAGTAGCTCTCAGATTGAGGTCTCCATCCTCCACTCTCCGTTCTTCTGTGCTCTGTGGACTTGACCTCTCACCACAGTGGACATTCCATATTAAGGGAAAGGCCTGGTTCTAGGTGGCTTTGACATGATGACTAGATATTAGTTCAGGGAGAATAAAAGAAGAAAAGCCATTGGTTCTATTCTAGAAGAATGGTCAAAATGATTCTATCTGAGGGGAGGCTGTGCATTAAAATTCACAATTGTCATTAGTTACGAGATATGCAAAGTAGTCTGTAGTAGGATTTCACCTGGCTGAGAGCTCCAGAGTCCTTTGAATGAGTCTGTCCCTTCAGCAGTCCAGGAAGTGGGAATTACTTTGCTGTAAAGAGTGTGATGCCCAGGAAGAGCCTGAGGTCTTCAGTGACTCAGAGACAGAGTCAGAGAAAAAGCCTCTGTCTTCTACACTTCTCAAGTGTCATTTTCATGAATCCAGTAGAAACTTGTTCTCCAAGACCCAAAGCAAAGTCCCTGCAAACGAAACTTCTCCTGTCCCTAAAAGCCAACCGCAGCTACATAATCTGATAAGTCACTCCAGGGGGACTACTCTGTTTTCATTCTAAACACAGGTTCTGCATCCCTCTCTTACTTTGGGATTTGGGGTCCCAGGAAGGGCATCTCCAGGACTTTTCTCTCATTGGCCTAAAAGTGCAGCATGCCATTTCTGAAGCTAAGAAATTCAGTGGCCGATTTCCTATGCTTCTTTAAATAAATGCTTGATTTTGTGAGTGGAGAGCAGGAGGCTCAGTTTTAGAAAATTCATACGTTAAGAAGTACAGTGGAATCTGCCACACAAGAGAACGTGCTTATGACATACAAGGTATTCCTCATTTTTAAACACATTTAATCTAGCTTGCCCTGCTCCTATATTCACAATCTATAGCTCTCTGGATATAATTATGGAATTTTTACCAAAATTCAATCCAATGAATAATGAGTTACCATCACCAAGGGTATACCAACTTTGGAGACAGCTTCAAAAGACACATTTCAAAGAAGTCTTAAGTAACAGTGACATTATCAGAATAACAAATTGCCCAACCAAGGGACATCTTTGAAGTTAATGGATATTCAAGGCTTGTTTGTTTTTTAAAAATCCCAATACTTGACAGCTAGACCTTGTACACTGGACATTTCTGTCAGAAGTGATGAATAAATTCAAAACCAGATTCTTTGCTTGGGGATCCGCTGATGATAATATGTAACATTCGAAAACAACTCCTCTCCTCCTGAGCACTTTAATGCCATTATTTCATCGGATTCTCACATCTGTCCTATGAGCAGTGTTATTAGCTTCACCTTACAGATGCGGAAATGAAGATTCATGGAGACCAAATAACCAGCAATGAAGTCAGTAAATGATAGAAAGTTGTAGAAAGCATGTTTTGAAAAAGTTTTTAACCAGTAAGTGGCAGAGCTGGGATTTGAACACTGAATTTCTGACTCCGGAAGCCATGATCTTTCTGCCGTGCGATGCAATTCAGAGCCGAATTTTCCTATTGAAGTGAAATAAGAAGACTGCACTCTTGATGACCATATTTGTGCAGAATGAAGGCATAGGATTGTAAGACAGAGCAAAGCCTCCTTGCTCCACTTTACAACCCTAACAGAGAGCTACAAGGAACCTTACTTAGCAACTGCCTGGTCTAGCAGCTTGGCGCAGTGGACCCCCAGAGTTCCCAGGAGGCTGCCCGGGGAGTGAGAGAGACACCCAGCTGGGAAACATGGTGCTGCTCTAAACACAGGACTACTCACCTCTTCATTTGGAAATGGAGATACAAGGACCTGGAGAATCTCAACTTCATCCTTGGTCTCTTGGCTCCAACTGCACTGGTCTTCTTCCTCCAGGTTGAATTCCATCCTAAATTTCTACCGTTTCAGTTAGTAGATGGAATTTGAGGACCACACCATCATGGCCCATAGCCTTTCTAATGACTGATATGATGCCATCTCTCCTTCCCTAACCTCCTGTGCCTCTCCAGTCTCACGATGTCAAGCCCTGGCTCCTCAGCAGGACAGTTAAGGCTCTTCACGACCTGGTCCCAGGTCACCAACTCAGCTTCATGTCCCTCAGTCTCCTGTTCCATCTCGGTCTCTCATCCCACCCCATGCCCGAGTCTAAGCTCTGGGCTCACGGAGGTGGCTGGGCTCCCAACACACTGACTCTGCTCTCAGGCCTTCACACTGTGCCCCGCACCTCCTTGTCTCCCTGGAGAATTCAAACTTCAATCTCAAATCATCAGTGAATCCCTGCATAACGTTGTCCCTAAGTTCTTTGCACAGCTTAAAATATCTTTCCCCTAGGGAATTCATTGTTCTGCCTTTATTTTAGCAATTGTTATATTATTTCATGATCATTTGTGCACGTGTCTTTCTTCTCACTAGGCAGTCTCACACATCTCATTTCTCACAAGCAAGGCATTTTGTCTTTCCAACCTTATATTTCTAGCCTGGAATAGCGTTTGGCACATACTGGGTATTTACTTACCCATGATTACTATTGTATATAGACATTTATTCTTAATTATTATGTATCCATTTAAATAACTAATTATTAATAATAAATATTAATATCAATAATCATTAATAAGTAGACATTAAGAATTTAAATCAAATTACTTCTTAAATGTGAACTTAAGTATAAATATTAATTGATTAAATAAAATATTACTTTTTTATGAATGTCCATTTATTGTATATGAACATAAGTAAGTATATTTACTGCATGAAATAATGACTCTCAGAAGCCTGGAAGCCCTACGGTTCTTAGGATAAATTTCAAACCCTTTACCTTGGCCTTCAAAGCCCACCCTGATCCCATCCTTGCCCACCCCTCAGTCATCTCATGCTGCTCTCCCACTGGCCGCCTTCTTTTCCGCACCTAGGTGTCTGCACTTGCTTGTCCCTTGAACTCTGATGACTGATTCAGTCTTATCTGAGTCTTTACCTCTGGTGCACCCACCCCCGCCCTGCCACTTCCGACAAGAACGCTTGTGTGTCTGGGGCTATGAGGTTTGGGAAGGAGCTTCAGAAGCACTGGTAGTAATACAGAGTAATCTGAAGGCAGGGGAGTAATACAGAAATAGGAAGAATAAGGTAAGGCTCTGGTTTGGAGCCCGGCCTCATTCTCTCCATGAGGTGTGTGTCAGGGTGGAGTCCTGGTGGAAGGGTGACAGAGGATGCTACATCCTGAAGTCTGTGAAGATTTCCCAACACTGCTTCTAGAAACTCCCCTTGGCCACCATGAGGATGAAAGGCCTCTCTAGCCCTGAATGCAGAAAGGAAGAGTGTGAAAGTGAAGATAGCCGGGGGAGAGGCTGCGGGAGGAAGTGGGCGGAGCTTCCCAGGGGAACCGCCCAGTACCTAGCATCCTGGAGACAGGTCCTAGCAACAGAAGACCACTGCCTTTGGGTGCGTGGCAGGCGCCAGGTCAGCAGGTGTGGAGGAAGCAGCAAGAGTCATAGGCAGAGGCAGCAGAGGCGAGAACAGAAACAGGTACCAGCGTGTGGTCCAGGGAGATTGCCATGATCCAAATGCTCTGAGGGAGCTGGGATTCTACCAGTCACCGTTCAGTAAAGCCAGGTCCCTATATTCCCCCGGGGAATGAAGACTGGCTTGGGGAAAACCAGTTACCAGGAAATGCCAGGAATGGGGGTGGCACCCGCCTCACCCCAAGCTGAGGCTCTGCCCATGCCAATATCTACACATGGGCTCTGCCCATGCCAATATCTGTGATCAGGGACAGAGAAGCCTCTGAAGAAAGGGCCGAGGGGACAAGGGATGAGAAAGGACAACCTAAGAGAGACAAACACCAAGCCAACCTGATATGTCAGCCACCAAAAGTTATCTCACACAAGAAAACCAGCCACCATGATCAAGAACCAGCAGACATGACACAGGACCAAACTGAATTGCGTAGAACTCCCCACAATTGAGCCACAATCTGGAATAAGTTTTGTTATATGATTAAAGATACATAAGAAGGCAATTGTGTAAAAGAAAAACAAGCAGATTTGGAAAATAAATACAACTTCTAAAAATGAAAAATGTAATCATTAAAATTTAAAATTCAATAGATGCTTAGAAAAGCAGAAGAAAACTGAAAAGGAAATGAGTGGACTGGAAACAGGATCTGAGGAAATGGAAGAGATATTTGATAGAATGCGTGAAAAATAAAATGAGAAAATTTCATATATATACCTAATAGGTATTCTAGAAAGAAAGAATGTAGAAGATCAGGGAGAGAAAATATTCAGAGACCATGCTCCAGAACCAAGTGTATATGTCTATAGTACCACCCTTAGATCCAGGCGAGCAAGCACCCTGCCATGGGTCTTGCACCTCAGGGAGCCACATGCTTTAGAGTACCTTCCCCACAGTTTTCTGCATTCCCCTCCAAAGGCAAGGACTGAGCAGAGCTGGTAGTGTTCAGGCAAGTTGCCCAGAGCCTGGAGCAAGGCCCGTGAACCATGGTCCTCTCTCTACTCTACAAGGCACTCTCTGACTCTTGATCTAGTGTAGGGGGTCAACCAGATGCTCCCACAGACATCGGATCATGTCCCTGTGGGCTGTCCTGGCACCCCTAGGGCCAGATCCTAGACCCGGGGCGGCAGCCTCACGAGTGGGATCCATCCCATTGTCAAAATAGAATATCTTTCTTGGCATCACATGTGATCGAGCTGCCAAAATGATGCTGACATGCTGATTTTGTTGATGCAAGTGATTTGTACAGATAAGGACCCACAAAAAATATTTGCTTGGAGCCCCACACATCTTATTATTCATCAGCAATAACAAATACCCATGAGCCTACATGCCATAAAAGACAGGGAACATCTTTAAGGGAGATGGAAAAACAGCTGTCTTCAAAGGCATGGGAGCAGCCTGAGCCCAGGGACTCTATGACAGTAGAGGTTATGTGGCTTTGGACCAGTATTTTCAAAAGGCTGAAAACCCTCAACCTTAAATTCTGTACCCAGATTAAAATTTCATTTAAATGCAAGCGTCAAATAAAGAAATCTTAAGACAGAAACAGAATTTGCAGCTATTGGGAGTCTTGCTGAGAAACTAAAGATTTTTATTCAAGAAGAAGGGAGGGGTGCCTGGCTGGCTCAGTTGGTAGAGTATGCGACTCAATCTCAGGGTCATGACTTTGAGCCCTACATTGTGTATAGAGCTTACTTTAGGGAAAAAGAAGAAGAAGAAGAAGGGAGAAAAAAAAAAAAAAAAAA
>NC_081571.1:4762442-4784110 GCF_022355385.1 Mustela nigripes
AAAAAAAAAAAAAAAAAAGAAATGAACCTGGATGGAATGAATAAAGCAAAAGAAACAATGGTTGGCAAATAAAAAAAAAAATAATAATAATAAATACCAGGGCAAATGAGTTATAAGATCACAATGATAGCTACGGCTGGGAGAGGGGTTGAAAACAAAATGGGTGTTTATTCTCTTGAGTTTGGGAAGTGTGTAAACATTTTAATATATATCAAATTGTACACTTTAAATATGTCACTATTATTCTTGTCAACTAGATCTCAATCAAGTTTTGAATAAAGAAAGAGAAGTGAAACGGAAGTCCATAACAGTATAACTTGAAGGATGGGGGAAGGAATCAGAGTTACAGCTTCTAAGATCTCCATGTTATTCAAAATATTCACACTAGACTCTAAGGCAAGTATGCAGTTTTAAAATTTAAGTGTAGGGGCATCTGGGTGGCTCAGTGGGTTAAGCCTCTGCCTTTGGCTCAGGTCATGATCCCAGGGTCATGGGATGGAGCCCCACATCAGGCTCCCTGCTCGGTGGGAAGCCTGCTTCCTCCTCTCTCTCTGCCTGCTTCTCTGCCTACTTGTGATCTGTCTGTCAAATAAGTAAACAAACAAACAAAAAAAGATGGTAAATAGGAAGCACAGAATCACATTATTAATGTCTCAGGGACCACAATTAGTGTAAATTGTTTAAACTCAAAAATAAAATGCAAAGATTAACAAATTGAATTAAAAAATAAAATCGGGCTATGGGTTTTTTCATTCAAAAGAAACATACATGGGGTGCCTGAGTGGCTTAGTTAGTTAAGCATCTGACTCTTGATCTCAGCTCAGGTCTTAATCTCACGGTCAAGAGTTCGAACTCAACATTTAAAATTGAAAAAAAAAAAAAAAAGAAGAAGAAGAAGAAGAAAAGAAAAGAAACATACATGTAACAGAAGAGTGGAAAAGAAGCAGATAAGCAGACAGAAAAAATTATCCAGGTAAACACTGCTCTAAAGACAGTGATATCAATACAAGATCAACTGAACTTTGAGGCAAAAGATAAATTTAATAGAGTTATAAAAGAGGACCATTGTATAATCAGGAAAAAAAGCAAGAGGAAATATAGCTATGTAGGAACCTAATGGCATAGGCTTAAATGTATAATTGGGCAAATAAAATATGGACAAGATATAAAATATGGACAGAATTACACAGAGAAATTGTTTAATTGACCTTAGCAGTGGGAGTTTTTAACACATTTCTCACACTAAATTCAGTGAGGTGTCTATCAAAACACTGAGTTTTGTTTTGTTTTGTTTTGTTTTGTTTTGTTTTGTAATCAGAGAGAGAGAGGGAGAGAGAGCAGGCACAGGCAGACAGAGTGGCAGGCAGAGGCAGAGGGAGAAGAAGGCTACCCGCCAAGCAAGGAGCCCGATGCGGGACTCGATCCCAGGACGCTGGGGATCATGACCTGAGCCGAAGGCAGCCGCTTAACCAACTGAGCCACCCAGGCATACCCACTGATAGTTTTTTAATTGAACTTGATTGTGCTAAATCTAAACTTTTTTTGGAACAGCAGAGGGTCAAGAATAGCCCAGATGTTCCTGAAGTTGAATATGGTGAAAATACTGTATAAAGAGAAGGTAATTATGTCAGTGTTGTGAGCCGCAGAAACCAGGCGATAGCACATGAGAATGTGACATACGACACGTGATGACACAGGTCACAAGGGGTCAGGACAGTCGGTTATCTGTAGGAAAATTTGAAAAAAATTTGAAGATCTAGCTCATGCCATGCACAAAAATAAGCCCCATTGTAAATCAAAGACCTGAATGTTCAAAGCAGAAGTCTAAATGTTTACGCTAAAATCCATTTTGGCCTTGGATGGGGAAAGATGTCTTTAATAAGATATAGAAACACAAACTGTAAAGGAGAAGATGGACAAATTTGACTGCAATTGACCCTTGGACAACGCAGAGGTTCAGGGCACCCCCCCAAGGCCTGAACAGTCAAAACTCCCCACGTAAGTTATGACTCCCCAAAACATAACTACTGATACCGTACAGTTTATCGATTACATAAACAGTATGTTATATGTGTTATATACCATATTCTTACAATAAAGCAAGCTAGAGAAAAAAAATGTTACCAGGAAAATCATAATGAAGAAAAAGTACATTTACATTCTGTACATGTAATTTGTTGAAAGAAACCCATGTATAAGTGGACCCGTGCAGTTCAGACCCATGTTGCTCAAAGGGCAGCTATACCTTTGAATTTAAAACTATTCTATCACGAGTCACCAGATACAAATGGATAAGCCAAACCACATGCAGGAAGAAGGTCCTTTCAAGGCCTATAATCAAACAACGGTTGGTAGCTTGATTGATGAGAAAAAGAAAAAATCAGCTGTCAAGATAGTAGGTATATTTCTCTCTCCAGAAATATACTTTCTGGATGGATTTCTTTCTCTCTTTCCCAGAGGGAGGGAAAGGGTTGGGGTGGTCGTGGGGAATGGTGAGACTTTCATTTGTTTGTTAAAGACCCAAGAAGCAACTATGGATAAAAGCCAACATTTGTGTAATCTCAGGTGTGATTATGTAGATGGATTTAAAAAAAAAGGTTTTTTATATATTCATTTGAGAGAGATAGAGAGAGGGTGAGAGCACAAGCAGAGGGGAGGGCCAGAGAGAGAGGAAGTAGCAGACTCCCTGCTGAGCAGATTGCCAGACTTGGGGCTCAACCCCAGGACCCTGAGATCATGGGAAAAGGCAGCCACTTAACAGACTGAGCAGCCCAGGTACCCCTACATGGATGTATGTTACATGGTTTTCTCTATGTTTCCTGTACATCCAGAGAGGGTAGAGAAGGATTTAGTAGGGAAAATGAGTGAGGAGTGGAAACCTTAGGGAACAAGAGCAGGAACCCTTGTTTGGGCATCTGTCCTAATAAGCTGACCCTCTTCATAAGCTGACTTACTTGTGAAGCATGAGGAATAACGTGGGGGACATTAGAAGGAAAGGAAATTGAAGGGGGTGGAATCAGAGGGGGAGACGAACCATGAAAGACTGTGATTCCAAGAAACAAACTGCGGGTTTTAGAGGGGAAGGGGTGGGGTGATGGGCTGGCCTGGTGGTGGGTATTAAGGAGGGCATAGATTGCATGGGGCACTGGGTGTGGTGCATAAACAATGCATCTTGGAACACTACATCAAAAACGAATGATGCATCGTACGGTGACTAACTTAACACAATTTTTTTAAAAAAGCAAAAAAAAAATTACAAGCTGACTATCCACATACTCCCCTTTCCAATTGTAATTTAATGCTCAAAATGAATATCCAGGCCCAAAGGTACACTTATGAGTGCCTGTCCATGCAAACATGTCATTGTGTGGTTTGAACGACACGTGGGGTCAGCTGGGCAAGAACTCTCCCTGTCACCTACAGGGTTCCCATCCTGCGGGGACACAGACCCCTCTCCCAGTAGGAGGGTTTTGGACCATGGAGCACTTATTCAGATATAGTGACCAAAGCACGTGTACCTTGGAAGTCACCCACCACTGCCCACAGACACCTTTCCCTAATGACCCATCACTCCAGACCCCCGGCATCATGGGGCTGCCTGGATTCAGGAAGGCCTGGGAGCCCTTTGGTCCCATGGAAGCTATTAAACTCTCCATTGTACTAATTCTTTTCAGCAAGTCAGCTGGGGTATGCAGCTGATACCAGTCATCCTGGCATGAGGTGGCAAGAGGAAGAATCTCTCCTTTGTTGTGGCCTCTCTGGGGACCCGCGGCTCACATTCCAGGGAAGGCCATCCAAGCAGCAGGCCACGTGTGCCCCCTCACCCTCCGGCTCTCCAGCTCTGCCGGCCGAGGTGTAGATTTCTACCTGCAGCACGTTCCGTTCCATCTCAGACACTGCTGTATTTTCTCATCCCAGCAAAGGCCCCTCGAGGAGGCTGGTGTGACCGCCGGAGGCTCCAAGGGGGAGGAGAAGGCAGGGAGCCAGCCATGCACCTGTACCCAAGCCTCGCAGTGGGGAACTCTGTGCGCACAGGAGGCATCGTCACACGGAGTGAGCCTGCGCCTGCGCGTTGACAAACCTGCCTTGGCCTCTTCTGGGCCACGCAGCTGTTTTGATGATGCTCCAAGACCTGGGCCAGCATCGAGGTCGTACCAGCCAGGAACCGTCTGGGACCCTGCGTTCAGAAGGGTGCCTGTCTGGTTCCATGCCCAGCTTGTGGTCGCCCTCTTAAATCCGTCTTTCACTTGTTAACAAGGGAGCCGTTGGGACCCTTCCTCCCCACCCCTGGGCCTGGACTGCAATGTTTTCTTTTAAATGGCAAGGTGAGGGGCCTGAGCAGACGAGGGAAGGTGGGAGGGAGGATAGGACGGAGATGAAGTGAAGTGGGTGTTTTGCTGTGAGCTGAAACGGGGCTGCCTCTCCTCGCCTCTCCTTTCCCTGTATTGGCCCTGCCCAAGGCATTCATTTTGGAATGTCCGTCATGCCAATGAAGACCCGGTCTCTGAAGACCCTATCCTGTGAGCTGAGTGAGCCCCTGCCTGGGGGACAAGGGGTAGACACCATTGCCTCTGGTTTCACTGTGTTTGAAGCAGCTTGAATCACTATAACTTGAAGATGATGAGGAAACCTCCTTGGGAATTCCCGATATAACCTAATCAGAGAAAACCATATGCCTAAGGAGAGCAAAAGCATCTAAGATGGCTTTCAATTAAGCATCAGGTGGCATTTGTGATGCTCTGGGGTCTGAGGTCCAGGTTATCTTGAGAAAGCCAACTGGTGACTCCTTCTCTTTGGTTGTGGATTTATAGTTATGTCTGTTTTTGGAGACAAGTTGGCTTGTCTTTACTTCCTGTGTTTTACAAAGAGGCTCCAATGATCTGTATTGTGGGGAGCCATGGTGGTAGGAAGAAATTGGGGGGCTTTCCAAATCTAGCCAAGAGAACCCTAGACTCTGAGTTCTTCCTCGAACTTTGCCTTAGTTCATTCTTCTTCCAACATTGTAAAGGCTGGAAAAATCACACTTTAGGGAAAGTATAGGATTTTGACAAATCCATGCAATTCTATGAAAATCCACTCAATTCCATAAGCCTTGGTCTGGGCAGGGTTGGGGTGAGTTGTTTTGCCTTGCCAACTTAGGCCTGTGGAGTGAGAGCTGAAAAGAACCTTATATCATGTAATCTTGAATATAAATATATCAGTATGGGAAAAGTGTGACTCAGAGAGGGAAAACCACTGCCTCGGGATCACTTCTGTCTCACATTATCATCCCCATAAACCACCCACATATTCATTCCCCACTTAATCTGCTGTAAGCCCTGCTTTCACCCCTTTCCCACCACAACCAACATGGATAGAAGGCAATTGGGTGGCATCGTCAAGAAGGGTCAGCTGAGTAGGAACCCAGTTCACATTGTCCCACAGCCAAGGCCCCTCCCGGAGTCCCTGACTGCCAAGATGGTCGATTCTGAAGCTATCAGTTCAAGGTGGGGTATGAGATCTGAGTTGGAAACCATTCTCGAAGTCTGACATGAGATTCATGGAGTTGAGATGAGTTCGCAGGATCAAGAGTGCCTGTTGTAAACCTGCTCGTTTGCGATTTATAGCGTGTTGCTAAAACAAAATAACCCTACAGATACGGAGATAAATGGTTAACACAGAGAAGAAGGAAAGAGTATCATGGAAAACAATGTCCAAAGGGCTGGGATCAAAGCCAGAAGATGTTGATAGAGTCTACATGTATTAAGGATCCTATTTTACAAGAGTGAGTTAGGCTGGAGGTCTTCAGGGTAGACAATCTCCATTTTATTTTTAAAGATCATGCAGGAAGGGGTTATACTCACCCCCAACTCCTGCCCCGAAGAACCCTTTCTTTGTCCCCGTATCTCCCATGATTCAGGATTAACTATTGCAAAGATTTTCTCAAATCTAAATGCAATCCCTTATTCTAGTACGAACCCCATTTACATTATGTAAAAGAAATGGAAAACAGAACTGATCTCCATCCTTGATAGAATAATGCCTCCCCCACAAGAACACTTAGGTCATTGGATCTATTTCCCAGTTATTTCATGCTTTCCTCACAGATCATATCTCTGAGTCTTTCCATCAGCTACCATGATGGGCCCTGGTTGGCCAGAGTCACTGAGTAAGTGACACTCTATGAGGCAGGAGAAGGCCACATGCCATCAACTCTGTGGTAAAGTTAATTCTCTTTGATGTTGCCTCTCTGGCAAGAAGACGGGGGGGGGGGTATGTGACTACCCATTAACTGAAACAAAATAAGCCTCCCACTCAAGGATGAGAATAGGACACCAATAGCAAGAGGCGATAATTAAGGGCAGCAAATAAAAGGCGGTCCAATGTGGGAAAAATGCAAGCTCTCACACTAAGAAGGATGAGAATCCCACACATAGTTATTAATGGCAAGGAGATAAAGTATTTGGAAAATACAAACATTGAAGGAGACCTCAGGGGAATGAAAAAGGCCAACAAATTATATGTGAGCTGGTAACGTGATACGGCTGAAACAACCACGCGAAACACAAGTAATTCTGAGCTGCATAGTTGAGGTATCAGGTCATGGACCAAGGAAGGGAGAGACCGTTCCCTGAGCCCTCAGAGACCACATCCAGAGCCCTCAGACAACAGAGAGATTTCGATGAGATGGAGGGAATTGGAAGGCGAGCAACCGCAAAGGGCAAGGAGTGGGAGGAATGGGTTTGGGAGGAGACTGACCCGAAGCTTTGCTTGGGGTGAGTGAGAGCCAGGAGGGCCAGCTGGGGAGCAGGGGAATGGTGGGTACAGTCCTGCTGAGGGTGGGGAAGGCCCACTACCCGAGGTGGCCAGAGGGGACTGGGAGACAGATAGCCCTGGAGAGAGCCGGAGGCCATGGACTCTTGGCGGGAATGGCTTTTCTGAGCAGGTGGAGGCCCAGTAGCATCACAACTCATGATGGCATCTGCCCCACAGCATGCGACAGAGCCCCAAGGAGCCTTGGGTGTGCCCATGGGAGAGGCGCTGGGGATTTTCTACCAGCCTTTCCAGAAAACCAAAACCGTGACACCATCAAAGGGTAAAATTCTCAAGGCCGAACTGCCTGTTCCACCTTCACTCACCAAGACCCTGACTTCTGTGAGAGGCTGCCTGCTGACGATGATTTCTCACTGCATGGGCCTCTGCCAGGCCTGGTCTTTCCATCCTTTCTCATGACCTATTTTCTGCCTGTGTTTTCACAAAAACCAAGAGAGGAGCTAAAGACAGTGGAGGACAGAGATAACAAACTAAGAGTGTGGCGGAGGGGGCGGGAGGCTCCTCGGGCAGCTGGGGGCTGGCAGAGCACAGACAGCCTCTGGGGGAGAGCCACACAGGAGGGCATCCCTGCCGGCCTTGGTGGAAGGCCTGGGAACCATCGCCAGCAGGGAACCATCGCCTGGGGCCTTGGTCAGCTGTGTGACACACATCAGTCTTTTATGCTTCTGGCACACATTTACTGAGCCTCGGGGGTCTGGCGCTTCACTAGACCCTTACAATGCGAAAACGAATAGCGGGAACCTCGTGGGGACGTGGACGCAGGGGAAATGGAAGTCAAGTTGCTGATCGCCATGGAAGGGCGAGGCCACTGAAAGGCACAGCCAGACGGGAGGCATGCGCCATGAAGTATAGAACGTGGCGAGGAACAGCACAAATGCCGATTCGCGCCATCTGGATTTGAAGCTCTGTGGGGACTTAACGTCTCTGTGCCTCAGTTTCCCCATCCATAAAATAAGAATGAAAAAGAGTGCCTATGCTTCAGGATTGTTCTGAGGATTCAATGTGTGACTGTGTCTGGCACAAAGGACGTACTTGTTAAATCTGAGTGTATTTTCCATCATGGATTCGAAGAACTTAGAAAAATATTGTATGTCGGAGTGGGGCAGGGAGACAGCACGCCAGAGGCTGAAGAGCTGGAAGGTGGGACACTGATAGAGAGGGTGGGGCCTCTGAAGGCACCCCCAGAGGACACAGACCATCTCCACGCTTGGCTCTTTCAGAGAATCAGAGGAGAAATAGCTTTCTACTTCTCATTTATTGATTTAAGAATAGATTATGTTTTTTCCATGGTTTTTGAAGTCATGTTCCAACGACATGACCTACAGAACTAAAATTAAAACATGTTGGTATTTTTCTATTGCGTAATTCAAAAGCTGTAGGAAGCTATCGCTTAAACATGCATTTACTTGTGGTTGAAAGAATAAACAAAAAAATGTGAGAGTCTAATTATTTGGCTCAAAAAAGTGCATAATGCTGGGGCAGCAAAAGTAGGTTACCAAAGATCATAAAATTAACAGTCAAAACCAAAAACAGTTGACATTTGAATGCTGACGGGGTCCTGCCCCGGAACGAAATGCTCCAGTGGCCAGTTATCCTCTCAGGCTCTCATCCTGGAAAATTATGGTAAAAAGGCCCTTCCTTGGGGAGCGGGGGTTGTGGAGGGAAGACGGGGGAGGGCTGAGAGAAGAATGACCTGATTCCTACACTCAGGGGAAATCTCAGTAGATCTTTTAGATGATGAAGAGGAGACATTGGGCATGCTCCCCACCACCACCCACAACCCCCCCCCCACCAGATCTTCCATGAAGGAGCAGGAAAGCAGGTGGGGCTGGGTCTCTGTTGGTCCATATGTACTGGGAAGCAGGGTGTAGTCTGTTCAAAGCCCTTCACCTTCCTCCCAGGCCCTGTTCTAGGTGGTGACCCCTGGGTGGGCAGGGCCAGCTCTGTCTCTCCTCTGCTTCCCAGCAGGCATGGAGCCTCCTCTCTTCCACTCATCTCCCTGGCTGAGATTTGGGGAAAGGCAGCTTCATCCGGCCTGAGGCCTCAGCTATGTGCTATAGCCCAGTTTCCAGGATTTCGGCCTAGCAAGCAAGAACATCCGATCTCGGTTTATTTGGCCATCATAGTTTGGGTGGGAGGCCACCTTTCTGGGGTCCCTGGAGCCCAGAGAGGACTGGGCTGAAGCTGGGCTCAGCATTCCGAGGGCCATCGTGGTCTCTTAAAACTATCAGAGCCATCAGGCTGAAGCACACCTAGGTCCCCAGTCACAGCCAGACACGCCAGCATGGAACAGGGTCCCTCCACCATAAGGGCTAGTGATGGAGACATGGGAGGGGCGTGGCCAGCCTCTGACACCTCCAGGCACCCTCTCTCCCCCACCCCATTCCACATCCCGGCTGCAAACCAAATGCTTCCTGGACTGCCTCAGAAACCTTAGCCTTGCCCTCTGTCAGCCTCCTGAACTGACGGACATTTCATCATGGGCCACGAGGCCACTTGACCATGGGCCATGAAGATGAGTCCAGTGTTCTGTGCACAAGGAGAGGCAGCAGCGATGCCTGGGGAAGGACAGGCCTTCTCAGGTTCTCCCCAGAGGCCCAGGATGGCTGCAGCCCAAATCCCACCGAGACTCCAGGTGGTCCCTAAGTAAGAAGCAGCCCCAGGCTAATGAAGGCCTACATGAGCTCTCGCACCAGCAACGTGAGCTCCCTCACAACTCTCTTGCACCGCTTTCCACATGGGCTTCATAAAAATTATAAGCTACTTTATCAGGGGTTGCTTGGAAATGCTTGAGGCCTCTTAAAATGCTGAGGTTTGGAGAAGCATCTCCAGAAGGGCAGGAGCTGTCTGAATGACTAAGTTTCAAGCTGGCGACCACAGGCAAAACGCTGGCCCTCCCGGCACCTTCCGGGGAGGGTGGCAACTGAGAAGGACTCCTCCTCCTCTGACTGCTGAGAAGGACCTCTCTGACTGCCACAGCTGCCCCGGTGGAAAGAGTTCAGAAGAAAGTGCTCAAAGATCGGGAAATTTGATCCTGGATTTGCACAGTAGCCTTCCCTCTGCCCACACATTCCCACTAACCAGAGACAGGCTCAAGTCCTGCCAGATGCCACTTGAAAGGGAGTGGTTGGCTCTGTGCTTGCTGGAACTGCGAGTGTGCACATTGAAGGCCTTTGATAAATATTTGACCACATGACTCCTGCCCAGCTGGCCCTCCCCTCAGCCTGGAGCCAGTGTAGGGGGCCCGGGTCTCCTGAGGGTGGTGGGGACACCATGGCTTCTACACAGACCAGAATTGGGTCTACACGTCGCCAGATTGGTGCAACCAATCTCTGCTCCATGAGAGTCCAGATGACCAAAGACACTCCTCAGCACATTCACACAGCTCGTGTGTTGAGCGGTTACTGTCCACTTCACACGGTGCCGGGAGCTTCACGTCAGCTGGTCACCTGCCAGCAGCTCTTTGCTGAGGGCCTGTTATGCCCGATGCTCTTCTAAGTGCTGGGGACACCGTGACCAGTCAGACAGTGCCTTCTAACCCAGGGGCTCAGGCGGTCAGTGAGGGAGATGGTGTGATGCAACAAGGGCCGGTGCCGGGGCAAGACTGGAGGAACTGGGGCCTGATGGGGTCAAGTCAGGGGAAGCGTCAAGGGGGAAATGGAAGCCCAGCGGGGGACGCAGACACCGGAGGGGGCAGTCTGTGCTGGTAGTTGCCTAATAACTAGTTCCTTGCGATGAGTCCCTGGTTTGCGGCATGTGCTGATCTCTGTGGCATAAACGCTCCCTCCGTGGCTGATTTCACGTTATCAAAGTGGTGCCACCCGAGGTGGCATTGGGAAGAGATGCCCACAGCTGGCCCCTTGGAGTTGGTCTGAGCCGGCTCAGGCTCTGCAGGTGTCTCCAGCAGGTGAAGGGGATGAACTCTAAAGCTGAACAGACTGCTTTCAGATCATAGCTCTGATGTTAATTAGCTCTGTGATCTGAGACAAGTGATCTAAGCTCTCTGGGCCTCAGTTTATCCCCCTATAAAATGGGCACAACAAGAGTCCCTCGGGATTATTATTAGTATTAAGAAAGTTTATATTTTTAAAGCGTTTAGAAAACATCTGGTTTTTCGAAAACACATTCATGTTTTCCAAATAAAACATAGAAGAAAGAGGAGCATAGTGGTCTGAGTTTATGTTATGGTACCTTTCTAGGCCCATGAATCAGTTCACAAATAGGTGCCATGTTATCAATTCAGCAGAATGTCAGACAATAGTGTAAACGAAAAATTTTGGGGTTTTGTCCTTTAAAATATATTGTTAGTCTTTGGCAAAGTTTAATGCTTTAGGATAGACATCTACAGCCTTCAAAATGTCAGGCTCATTTCTACCACGGAGCCTTGGCACATGCTGTTCCCTCTGCTCTTCCCACAGACATCTCCTGGCTCATTCATGGTCCTCTTAAAAGTCACTATCCCAATGAAGCTGCCTCTGACCACCCAATTTTAAATCGTATACTTCCCCAGCGCCCATATTCCCTTCCCAAGTTTCCCATAGAAGTTGTTGCTTGATGATTTTATTTTCTGTCATGTCCTACCAGGATGTGTCATGCGAGTAGACTGTTTTGACAGTTTTGCTCACTGTTGTATCCTTAGTGCTTAGAAAGTACCAGAGCAGGTCCTTCTGCATTCTCTATTCGTGACCTGAATAGAGGTCTTTGGGGGCTAAGCTAAAGTGTCAGAATTATTAACTTCATAATATTCATGCCGAACTCTGCTAAAGTTTTGGCTCTAAATTTGGGTGGTCTGGATTTTAATCCAAATATCAAGGTAGCTCGGGAAGACCAATCAGTAAGCTTGGCATCATGCGAGGCAGTCATTGCTTTAACTCATCTTTGAATATTTTATCTACAGAATTTTCTTCAAGCTATCCCTCCCCCTGGATCAGGACAGGAATTACTGAGAATTGATGTACCAGGCACTGAGTAAATAGACTTTCTCTACCTATGAAGGTAGGCATTACAACCCTCGTTTTCCATACAAGGAGGCTGAAACCATCCAAGGTGGTGGCTAGTAAAAGCTTGATTCAAGATTTTGCCCAGACTTACCAAACTCTAAACCTGTGTCTGTTCTGTCATGTGGCCTCAGAGTGTGAGATATAACTTTCTTGTTTGTTTATTGGTTATCCTTTCTTTTCTTCCACAATAAAGTTGAGTTGATATACTCAAAGCCCAGTGTAGTTCTGTTTCCAGAAATGATACATTTTAAGCATTGATATGTCAATTAATTAGATAGATGTCATGTTCCTCTTTTTTTTAAAAAAAATGATTTTATTTATTTTTTTGACAGAGAGAGATCACAAGTAGATGGAGAGGCAGGCAGAGAGAGAGAGAGAGAAGCAGGCTCCCTGCTGAGCAGAGAGCCTGATGCGGGACTTGATCCCAGGACCCTGAGATCATGACCTCAGCCGAAGGCAGCGGTTTAACCCACTGAGCCACCCAGGCGCCCCATGTTCCTCTTTTCTCCCATTTCTTAGACCTCATGGTCTTTTGGTCTTACTAATTTATTTTATTTTATTTTTTGAGTAGGCTCCATACCCGGTGTGGAGCACAACCTGGGGCTTGAACTCACGACACTGAGATCAAGACCTGAACTGGTATCAGGAGTCAGATGCTTTAACCAACTGAGCCATCCAGGGACCCCTGGTCTTAGTATTTTAGAATTTGTCTATTTTTCTTGATACCTAGCTTATCTATCCCTGTCATTTGCCTAGGATAATATGGGCAAAGCATTGTTCTAGGAAGTACATATGCAATAATGAGCAACACCGTAAAGTTCTCATGATGCTTTCATCTGAAGGTAAGTAAAAATTTCCCCAACATTCATTCAACAAAATTTTATTGACTGCTCACTGGGGATAGGACGCTATTTAAGGGGATACAAAGATATTATCTTTATCCTCAGGAGAGTGTTCCACGTAGTAGGAGATATCTGTGTAAAGAATTTAATAGCATATTGTAAGAAATTCTGCAGATTCCCCAAGTGATCAAATTGATAACAAGTGGTAATTACTTACCATTTACATAATGTAGCTTTTCTGGAGCAGGGTCCTCAGGCGATCAGAAGCCCTGCCTCTGAGCTACCAGGAAGACTTACACACACACACACACACACACATGAGCAGTAGTAGATTAAATCAGCATTTCACTGAGTCTATGAAATGAGTGATGTGTATGTTTCACATCTGTGTACATATACTTTCTAGTAGCACCTTCTTAAGACATTTACAGTGCCTATAAAACACTATGGCTATTACCACAAGATATATGTGAGCTATGATGAACTCTTTCAGTAATAACCATGATTAATTCATAATCATCGTAACTCATTCATGACTTCCAAGGAAGTCAGGCTCACACTCTCCATGGTGCATTTCAGAATGCTTTTGCAAGACTGGCATAACATACACAATAGCCACATTTAAAGACCATGACCAAAATGGAAAGTATACCTGATTGCTTAAAATTTCAGAAAACTCTTACCCTGAGGTCTGGGTCCTGGGTGCATCTGGGCATCAATAGATTGCTAGCTCTGCCTTGGTTGGGAGACTAACCACATGACCTCAACTATTTCAAACAATTCAAGAGTTCCAGGAACCCTACAATATTATGGCTAGGTGGTCATTTTCTTTTGCAAAGTTTAGGCAGGAACCAGCCACCCTTCTCCCTTGTCCTCTCACCAGAATATCCAGGGGCCACTGTCATCAGCACAGCCCTGCTTGGCTGCAAAGGGGCCCTGAACCATTTTCTCTACAGACTTGCAATGGCAAAAACCACCTCTTTTGTTTTTGACAAGCCAACAGGGCTTTTGAAAGAGTTACCTAGGAACTAAAATAAATTAAAAATCGATAGCATTGCCAGTTGTGACAAAACCATATATGGAGGAGGACAATTTCACAATAACAGGGTTTAGCAAGGAGCCAGAATGTTGCTACACACGCAAGTCCTGGCTTGGGATTGTCCTACCATGTTCAGAGCCGGGGAAATACTCCATTGTTGCCCTGGGGTCTGGTCTTCCCCAGTACCCCTTCCCCAGCCGCCCCGGGACTTGGGCCTCCTGTCTGTCTGTTCCTATCACCTGCTTTCTCTGCCATCCCATCCTCTCCAGTCTGAGTGGGGTGTCAGAAACCCAGTAAGGCTGGTGGTAAGGACTGCTGAGCCCCGTGGGCATGGCTCCTGTCTGGTCTGGACACCTCAGTAGCACTGGATGGCCTCCAGTTAGCTTCCTTCTCCCCTCATCTGCTGCCCTCAGCTTCCAGAGGCCAACTCAGCCCCTCCCCTTAAACCAAATCTCTCAGTCCTGCCTGACTCTTACATCATTTGCAGGGGAGAGGAAGGCACCTGTCTTGTTCTGAGCTCTGCAAAGAACCACATACTCCAGCCCTGGCCCCGGGCTCCCGTCTCCTCTCCTGGTTCATTAGGATGGCTCATCCCACAAGGAAAGTTTCCTTCTCTCCTCAAGTACCTTGAAGTATGTTCTTACAGTTCGTAAGAGTTAAGTACACATTAGAGTAACATCCACACCTAGATTTGTCCCACCATGAGAAAGTATATGAGCATTTCCTCACAGGAAGATTTTCGAAAGTGTTAGCTCACGAGTGGTTTTATTTAAAATGAAAGTATGAATGTATGAAAATGTTTAATAATGATCTAGTAACAAGATACAAAAGTTCTTACTTATGAGATGAATAACATGAAGGTGAGACAATAAAAAGTAAATTCAAGCTTTTAATAATTATCTCAGTCTTTTCTTCAGGGCATGACAAATCATGGTAGGGAGGTAGGGAGGAAAAATAGGTTTTCTCTTAAACCCAGGCGCCCTTCGACACCGACAGCCATTTGTTGTGTCTCCTCCCTTCTCCCTAAATGTGGAATCTAGGGAGCTCCCAAAATGAGTTCATGGCCCAAAAGGACAAATGCTATATGAGTCCTCTTATAGGAGCGACTCAGGAAAATCCATAAAGGCAGAGAGCAGAATGGTGGTTGCCAGGGCCCGGGGAAGGGGGTGGAAAGTTCTGGTTTAATCAGTCAGGAAACTCGGTTTGGGTGGTGGCGATGTACTTACTGCCACAGACCTGTACACCGAGAAATGCTTAAAATGGCAAATTTTTACGTCACGTATACTTTAGCCACAATTTTTAAAGTGGCACAACTGAACACACTGAACCTATCAGTGTTCTCTTCCAGTGAACTGTGTTTTTGTCTGTATTTTTGTTGTTTATTTTACTTCCGTTTAACAAATAAGTGAGATGCCCCGGATGCAGAGCTAGGGGAGGGAGGCATAAAGCGGGTGGCCAGGTGTGTCATTTTTGAACCAGGTGTGTCATGTTCAACTTCTTAATTTGCCTTTTGTGCTTTGTAGCTAGGAAACAAGTCGAGAAAATACGGGAAATGTGCAGGTGTAGCAACGCCTGCGCGGCCTCGAGGGCGACGCTCCCGGGTATTCTTGTCCGCCCGCTAGGCCCAGACAGAGGCCCGCTCCCCGCACTGCGTCCAACCCCAGCCCCGCCCGTGCCGTCACCTGACCCCTCCCTCCCCCACAGCCTGGCTGGCGCACGCACGTAGGCATCCAGGCTGGCCCCTGACTTGGTGGGCTGCGTGGAGGAAGGCATGTGGTTCCCCACGGCCCCTCAGAGAGCCCCACAGCGTGACGATGCCTGTTTACAAAAGGTTGGTTTTTCTTACCTTTCCTTTTTCCCCCTATCCCGCAACATTCCTCTTAAAGTAAGGAATGTTGGGCAACTTTATTCTTTGAACAGTGACTACCTTAAGTGGAGAATATTTTAATTTCACCCCAAATCTCTAGGAGGGAAAAAACGGGTGTTATATTTTTATTATGGGGTTTACAGTTGAATTATCTAAAGACCTGTCAACGTATTTATGGTTAATAGATTTGCTTTTGGAATGCTGATTGTGTCTGTGGGAAACATCTGGTATCAGGAAAATCTGTTTATACTTGAACATTCACCATTTTGTACACAAAGCCCTCTGTGTTTTGCTGACCATGAAAAGCCTCCTCCCTTTTGAAATGAAGTAATAGTTCAAATCAGAATGTTATCACATTGGGAAAGGAGTGTTCTTTCCAAATTCTGTGAGGCAGTGTCTGTGACACATTAATGTTCTTGGAAAGAACATCTTATGAGTAAAAATGTGTTTGTCAATGTGTGTGTGTGTGTGTGTGTGTGTGTGTGTGAAAAATCCTGCTTCAACTTGATTCAGACCAGTTCAACATCTCCTTCAATTCCAGTGGAGTCAAAATAATTTTTGGTGATAGATACTGTGCTTCAAGAATATAACTGGCACAGAATCAGTAAAAAGTAAACTTGGTGAAATCTTCTTTTAAAATTGGCCCTTCACTTATTTGAAAGCAAAACATCAATTTTGGGAAAATGAAATATGGATAAAAGCCATACTAAATATTAAATATATGATGTGATGACTGTTTTCAATAAAATTTTCATATCATTTATGTATTATTTGATCAGCACATTTCTCTCAAGTTCCAAATACTCTTGCCTCCAATTAGCTTGAAAGTAACAGAACATGGACACAGCCTGACCTTTGATCCCTGTGGGAGGACAGTCATCTAATGACAGAAACTGTAGCAAACAGAGGGATGGGGATAGTGTGTGCCCTGTGGAGTGTGGGAGGCTCTGCCCTTCACCCTATTCTCTGGTTAGACCTGATGGAGCTTTTCCACTGTCAGGGGTGCGGGGAGGAGAGGCGGGTGTAGTACTGACAGTAGAAAGCTCAGGAAATGCAGAGCCTGACCAACCGACACAGCTCCCTCTGTGCCCTGTCTAGGAATGGAGGCCGACAACACAGGCTATGCAGTTGTCCAGAGACAAAACAAAGTTATGCCGGAAGGATTTATAATCCCATAAACTCCAATAGCCTATGTAGGCTGCTCAGCACAGTTTCCGATTTCCTTTTCCAGGCAGGAAACTTGTCCCTGTCCGTTTTGGTTTATGGCATTAAGAGATTATTTGCTTCCTTGGGGAAGGTGCTGGTTGGTCTTTTGGGGTGATGTGACCTGCCAGTAATAGGATTGGAAGACATGGTGAGCAATAGCCAGTGAATAAAGCATTTCCCGGGGGGACCTCCTCACACATGGTAACCAGTGCCTGGAGACTCCCATGGCTTCCTGGCTTTGCTCCTTCCTTCTCCTGGCCAATTCTGTGACGTGGGCTGACACAGGGCCCCCTCCATGCGGACTCAGACCCATACGAGTACTAGAACCCAGCAGAGGTTTCTCTCCTGTTTGGGGGAAGGCAGAGTAACACAGATCCCTTTGGGAATTGGGAACTATGGACTCTTAGACCAGAAATATGCACATATATACAAAATTTCATTTTTTTAAAGATTTATTTATTTGACAGAGAGAGACGCAAGGAAGTGGGGGTGGGGGAAGCAGGCTCCCTGCTGAGCAGAGAACCCGATGCAGGACTCCATCCCAGGACCCTGGGATCATGACCTGAGCCGAAGGCAGAGGCCACCCAAGCGCCCCGAAATTTTACATGTGAATTTAAGTGCTCCGTGGACCCTCTGAGGCGCGTCCCTTCAGTTCAGCTGCGCCACAGTCCCTGCAAATCGATCTCCTATCATGGAGCGATTTCATTTTAGATCGTAGGCGAGACACGTTAGAAATCATCATTCTTTTACTGAACAAACAGCTTTTGAGTAATCATGGTGAGTTAGGTTCTTTTCTAAACACGGAGATGCAACAGGGACTCAGACCGATGACGTCTCTGCCCTTGGAGAAGAGACCATAGGAATAGTCGAATAAGTCGCGTGATCAGTTCTGACTCTGATAACTGAGGGAAAACAGGTAGGGCTGGCGAGAGCATGTCAGAGCCCTCGCAGGGGCATTCTGGGATGATCTCTGAGACCCAGGGGAGGAGCACTGCCTGGGAGCGCTGGGGAGGACAGATATTCTAGCAGAGTGAGCAGCAAGTGTGGAAACAGGGGAGAAGGAGCCTGTCAACAAGAAGAAAGCAAGTGAGCGGGGGCAGCTGTGCTAGGAGACACACTGGACAGGGTTTGGTTCATTCCTGGGTTAAAGGGATACGGCTGGGGTGCCTGGGTGGCTCAGTGGGTTAAGCCGCTGCCTTCGGCTTGGGTCATGATCTCAGGGTCCCGCATCGGGCTCTCTGCTCAGCGGGGAGCCTGCTTCCTCCTCTCTCTCTCTCTCTGCCTGCCTCTCTGCCTACTTGTGATTTCTCTCTGTCAAATAAATAAATAAATCTTTAAAAAAAAAAAAAAAGGGATATGTCTGGGTCTTGGAGGAAGGCCAAGGACAAGAGCACCTGCTCCCTCCCACGCACCCCATGTAACCGGCACCAGGAGCTTGCCTGCCCCTAACACCTTATTCCGCTGTGCTCCTCTCAGCGGTCCACGCCTTCCCTCCTTGCTGAGGGGTAGTGGCTCTGGCATTTCTCCGGCATTTCCCAAGGGGCTGCACGCAGGGAACCAGTCAACGGTTAGCTCCCCTACGTGTTGAAAGAAAGCAGCCGGTGTCCGTGTGGCCCAGGCCTTCTGCCGCGTCAGGTTTGGAGGGACTCCTGACCAGCCTAAGACCCACCTCAGATAAACACCATGTGGAGAGTCCTGCCTTCTTGGCAGGGAGGGGGGCAAATCTGAAGTCCTCACTCTTTAGTAGGTGATCTCTTTATGTTCTGTGCGGTACAAGTGTTTTAAACATGTGCTTGTGCCAGCTGCTAAGTTTTATAAGCCAAATTTATTAACTGTGTAAACCATTAAATGTGTAAGTAAACAAATTTTAGGGCTATTTGTGGCAGAGATTTCCTTTAGTGAGAGATGAAAACGTGGCCCATGGTATTTAGGAAGATCCTAAGCTGTGAGCAGGACATCCTTCTCTCTGTCTCTCTCTCACATACACATGCACACCCCCACGTGCACGCTGATGGAGAGAGCGCACTGGTCAGATGACAACAAACGACATCCAACAGCTCAGGCAGTCCCTGTCCCAGAGACCAAGGCTGGTTAATGTCTGGCTTTGCACATCTCTGTTTGGGAGAGTGTCCCTACACCTTCGCTCCTTCGGCCATCTATCTCTCTTTGGACAGTTGCTGGTGTTTCAAAGGGACCCTTGTATGCTGGTTTCCTATCTTGTTTTCCTAATTTGCAGAAAGAAACAAAAAGGCTTCTAAAACACTGAGCCAAGCAGCTCCCAGAAAGAGGTGTGCCCGGAATAATGGACTCGGTGCCTGAGGGTGGGTCTGGGCCTGCCTCCTGTGAGGCGGCGACTCCCATGGGCGACTGGAGGTGGAATCCAAGGCCCTTTTGAAGATGTCTGTCTGACGACAAAGGCGCGTTGTAGGTGGGGAACCCAAGTCAAACAAAGGGGGCAGGGAGAACGGCTGGGCACTCCCTTCCCTGGCCTGGCCTTTACCGGTGAGGGTGGGGACGAGGAAGAGCTCACTCACTTGGCAAGAGCTCACACAGGTGTGGAAGCACACCCTGAAGGATCCTGAGAACATCACCACCAGGCTCAGGTGTGAGGGATACAGGGGATGGAGAGGCACGCACCAGGCCGATGGCTGACCGCCAGCTGCTAGAAACCCAGGTGACTCAGGAGAGTGACCAGAACTCCAATACCGGAATGTGGTAGTCTGGTCAGAAATCCTGGGAATGCCCAGATCGGTCTGTCAGTCAGCCCTCTTCCCTGTGGCTGAGCGCAGACAGACACAGACACAGAGATGGGAGAGAGATGGGAGGTTCCTGCCCGCTTGCTCCACCTCCTCCCTCCCCCATCCTAGAGGACTATAAGATGGTTCCAGAAGGGTTACTATTCATTCATTGCCCATTATTCGGCCAAACAATGTCCACATTATTTTCATTTAAAAAGTAAAGGCTATTTAGTCTCACATTATGTGACAACACTTGGGCATCTCCTGCCCCAAACCCCAGACTATTAAGGAATTGTATTTTCCCAAAATCATCCTCTCTCACCTTCGCTATGATTCCCCCAGGGTTGGAAAACAAGATCTATGTACCCAAGTGTAAGGATAGGGGCAATTTTAGGGCTCTATGCCTCTGGAAACATTGTCTAATCTATTCAAGAAGTGCCTCTCACACTTTCTATCCTCTTGTCCTCCAGGAAAATTCTTCCATTAAGACGGCTCAAAACTCAGGTGGCACTGAGGCTGCAAGAAGTTTTGCCCAACAAATCCACAAAGGTCAGCATGAAAGGACTAATTAATCCAGGGTGGGTGCACGTTAAGAAGTGCAGTTGACACTTGAACAACACAGGGGCGAGGGGGTGGCAAGAGCTCACACAGCTGACCCCCTCCGTGCAGTTGAAAATCCACATATAACTTTGATTCCCCAAAGCTTAACTACTAATACCCTCCTGTTGACCAGAAGCCTCACCGATAACACAGTCAATTAACACATAACCAGGATATGTATTATATACTGTATTCATACAATAAAGCGAGCTAGAAAATATGAAGAAAATCTTAAGAGAAAATACATTTACAGTTCTATACATTAGTTGTTTAAAACATTTTGCATGTAAGTGGGTCTGCACAGTTCAAACTGATGTTGTTCGAGGAGCAACTTTACTGCTAGGGATAATGTGTACGGATAGGAACTTTCTAGAAGGAAATGTGGCAAAATGCACTAAAAGCATCAAGCACATTGATACTGTTGGGCCCAGGAATTGTGTTTCTAGGACTTTCTCTTAAGGAAATCACCATAAATGTTCACAAAGATTAATGAGAAAGGTATTTGATTTCAGTGTTGTTTGGCAACAAGCTAAATGTGCAAAATGAATAGGAAGACATTCTATTGTCTGAAGGAAATGCTTCTTCCTTACCCTCTAGTTTTGTGAGCTTTTCCTCAATCCTCCCGGCTTCTTTCCCAGAGAGTCAAAGTGGTTAGTGAGTTATGGGCACTGGATAGAGGTATCAAACACCCTGTAGTTGGAGAAGTGGTTCCCTTCTTCATCACTCTCCCCCAAGGCCAGTGTGGGAGCTGGGGGCCCAACAGGTTGTCTGCTTGAAGCTTTCCCTGAGGTGGGATCTTCCCATATATGAACAGAAGGAGAGATTCCACAAGCCCAATCTGTTTCTCTTGGTGAGCTCTGCCTCCGGATTTACCTTTAATTAGGAATAGGGGTGAGTTTTTGGTTCTCCACATGCTGTGGAAAACCAGTCTCAATGGATTGGGCTACAAAAGATGGATGCTCCTTACCGATCTCTCTCAAAGACCCTCAGAAACTTCCAGTAAAACTACATAGCCATGAAAACTGGTAGAGAGAAATATTTATGATTCCAATGATCATATTTTAAAGCATATTTTAAAGCCGGTTCTGAAACAAGATGTAGTTTGTTGCTGAGAAAACTGAAGGGATGCCAGCGTTTTGTGGTTATTTTCTTCTTGCTCATTCTGTGTTAGCTTTTTTACTCAAAGTTGTGTCGATTTTTAAAATAAGAATAAAATCTGTATTTAACAACTTACCCCGCTAATTGTAATCGCCTCTGAAGCCCTCCTGGTGCTCCTCGCAGCTCCCTGGCATCTTGGCGCCCCTCTCTGTCCTCCCAGCCCCCGTCCATCCTGGGCCAGGACAGTTCTGTTACCTCACTGGGTATGATAATCACTTAATTATCTCTTTTCCGCTCAGTTTCGAGCTCCTTTGGGCAGGGACCATATCTTTTTTTTTTTTTTAAGATTTTATTTATTTATTTGAGAGAGAGAGACAGTGAGAGAGAACATGAGCGAGGAGAAGGTCAGAGGGAGAAGCAGACTCCCCATGGAGCTGGGAGCCCGATGTGGGACTCGATCCCGGG
>NC_081571.1:4784210-4832087 GCF_022355385.1 Mustela nigripes
GAGGCAGACTCCCCATGGAGCTGGGAGCCCGATGTGGGACTCGATCCCGGGACTCCAGGATCATGACCTGAGCCGAAGGCAGTCGTCCAACCAACTGAGCCACCCAGGCGCCCCAGGCAGGGACCATATCTTAACCGTCTCTGTGGCCATAGCACCTGGCAGGGCACTCAGCTCATAACGGGTGCTCAATTGATGTTTAACCAATGTTTTGCTGAGCGGAAGGATAAGTGACATTTTAATTAGGTTCCCAGTACCTTAAGGGTGGTGACAGGAGAAACAGTGACAGCTAGGTCTTCTGTCAGGGGTGAAGAAATGCAGGAGGGGCTGGAAGTCGGGAGTGTCATGAGCTCTTCCCAGTGGCAAGAGATGTCATCCTCCTGGAGTGAAGGAAGGCAGATCCTCTGCCGTGCAGGCGGCCATCCATGTCCATCTTTCTTGCAGGGGTAGTTTGCGGCTGTGGTGGCCTGAATGAACTCAGGAAGTCCCTCTCTATCTTTCGATCCCAAGGTCAGAGGTTAGGCAAGTAAGATTGGACTGTTCTATCATGGAACAGTCCCGCCCCTCAGCCTGTGTCCCTTCTCACACAATGGGAAGCACCTGTGCCTGGGGAACTAGCGATTTTGTAAGTAAATGGGACCCATGTGTGTGGAATCCGGTACCTCAGGACTCCTCCGCTCCCAGACTCAAGGGGTCAACATCTTTGTCTTGACCCTATTGAAGAGCATCTACATACAGCTGGACAATTGTCCATTCTGGTCGCCTCTGGCTTCTGGCTGCACACAGCACCTCACAGCATTCACTACCCCCACAGAGTCACCATGTCATAATTCCTCTCCTATGGCAGTTCTGCTAGTGTTTTCATCTATCCAGGATCCTTTTGGTAATGGTGGGCCCTACCGTGACCATCTCCGTCAGTGTGATTGCTTTCTTGTTCATACCATGCTTCCAATTGACTGGCCCTCTTTCACCTCCCCATGCGCCCCTGTGGATCCTCATATGTCCAACACAGCAGAGAGCCCCTCCAGCTCCAGTGCCTGTCTCAGGGCTGAACACATGACCAAGATGGGTCCATCAGAATGAACCCAGGGGTGTGGTCGAACCATCGTGAAACAGGTGTTTACTAATCTGTAGGACAGGAGCCAGCAGCTGCTGAGCATTCTGCCTACTGTGGCCATGGTGGGAGGGACCTGCCCTGGAGTGAAAACCACAGAACACAGATAGCTCTTTGGGAAAGAACAGAATTGGGAGTTTGGTAATTACTTTAAAAAATATATATTTGGGGCACCTGGGTGGCTCAGTCTTTAAGCACCTGCCTTCGGCTCACGTCATGATCCCAGTGTCTTGGGATCGAGCCCCTCATCAGGCTCCCTGCTCGCTTGGAATCCTGCTTCTCCCTCTCCCACTCCCCCTGCTTGTGTTCCTTCTCTCACTGGCTTTCTCTCTCTCTCTCTCTGTCCAAATAAATAAATAAAATCTTTTTTTTTTTAATTTTATTTATTATTTGGACACAGAGAGAGAGAGAGTGAGCAAGTACAAGCATGGGAAGGGGAAGAGGCAGAGGGAGAGAGAGAATCTCAAGCAGGCTCCACACTGAGCATAGACCCCGATGTAGGGCTCCATCTCACCATCTGGAGATCATGACCTGAGCTGAAATCAAGAATCAGACACTGAACTGACTGAGTCAGCCAGGTGCCTGGTAGTTACTTTTCATTGGCTTTTTGGTCTTGCACAAATTTAAATTCTGTAAGTGTATCCTTGGTTAGTAATGATAACTATGAAGTGTTTGAATGAGGATCAGATAAGCTAATGTTCATGAAACACAATGTAAACTGTAAAAAGCCATTTCCATTTAAAAGTTAGCTGGTCATGGTAACTGTGAGTGAGTGAGTGTGTGTGTGTGAGAATAGGAGGAGAAACTGGAAGGCAGAAGATAAAATCATAAGGAGTTGTGACCAGGAGATTTTCCCCAGCTCCCAGCATAGAGTCTGATTCATAGCAGGACACACAGAATTAATGTTCATTAAATGAATGAAATGTGAGGCTGAAGGATTCATTGCAATAGAACAGTGCTTCCTCTGAAAATAATTTCATGCAAATTTAATGTGATTGTTCGTGGTTTCTGTGGGGACTGTGGAAATGTACTGTTTAGATCTTCTTCAAGAGAGTCTGCAGTGGGGATTAGAGTTGACTGACAGCACCAGCTGCTAAGACTTTGAGTCCAGCAGTGCTGGTAGGCTCTGCTTCCTCTGGGGTCCTCCCCTCAGTGACTGAACATGTGAGGGTACTAGTGCCAGGCCATTTCTGTTGCTATTTTTAGCAGCTTAATTGAGGTATAATTCATATATCCACAAAATTCATTTATTTAAAGTATACATGTCAATGGTTTTTAGTATATTCACAGAGTTATGCCACCATCACCATGAATTCTAGAACATTTTCATCATCCCCAAGTGAAACCCCACACCCATTATCACTCATTCCCCATTTCTTTCCCTAGGCAATCACTAAGCTGCTTTCTGTCTCTCTATGTTTGTCTATTCTGGACATTTTATATGTTTGGAATCACAAAATTTGTGGTCTTTCTTGGACTTTCTTATTTCTTTCTTAGACTTAGCATAATATTATCAAGGCTTGTCCACACTGTAACATGTAACGATACTTTATTTTTTCCTTTTGCTGCCAAATAATATTCTACTGTGTGTATATATCACTTTTGTTTATCCACTTATCAGTTGATGAACTAGGTGATTTCTACTTTTTGGCTACTATGACTAATATTTCTATGAACATTCATGTATAAATTTGGGGATGGACAGATTTTACATACACATATGAATGGGTTATATTCATATATATTCCTATAAATATCAAATATGTCACATATAGTCAGTATATTCCTATTATATTTCTTGGGTATACACCTAGGGGTGAAATTGCTGAGTCATATAATAACTCTGTATTTAACTTTACCAAATTGTTTTTCAAAGCAGCTGCACTGTTTTACCGTCCATTCAGCAATATGAGAGTTCCAGTTTCTCCACGCCCCCATAGCACTGGTTACTATCTTTGTCATTCTAGCCATCCTTGCTGGTATGAAGTGGTATGTTATTGTTGTTTTATTTGCATTTCTCTGTTGGTTAATGATGGGGAGTATCTTTTCATGTGCCTACTGGTTAGTTGTAGATCCTCTCTGGAGAAATATCTATTCAGATTCTTTGCCAGTTTGTAATTGGCTGACTTGTCCTTTTATTACTGAGTTATAAAACTTCTTTATATATCAGTCCCCTACCAGAGGTAGGATTTGCAAATGTTTTCTTCCATTCTGTGGGTTGTCTTTTGGCTCTCTTGTTGGTGTCATTTGCAGCAAAATTGAAAAGTTTACAACTTTGATGCAGTCCAATTTATTGGTTTTTAGTTTTGTCACTAGTCCTTTTGGTGTCATATCTAAGAAACTATTACTTAACCCAAGTCATAAAAATATACACCTATGTTTATGGTTTTATAGCTGTCAAGCCTATAACCAATTTTGAGTAAATTTTGGTATATGGTGTAAAGCGGAGGTCCAATTTCAATCTTTTGTATGGGGAAATCGAGCTATTCCTGAACCATTTGTTGAAAAGAGTATTCCTTCTCCCGTTAGAAGGAAATTGGCACTCAAAAATCAACTGACCATAAATGTAAAGCTTTATCTCTGGACTCTCAGTTTGTCTGGATGTATGTCCTTATGTCGGTAAAACACTGTTTTGATTACTTAGCTTTCTGGTAGGTTTTGAAATGGGGAAGTCAGTAAGTCCTCTGACTTGCTTCTTTTTCAAGATAGTTTTGGCTATTCAGAGTCCTTTACATTTCCATATGAATGCTGGATAACTTCTGTGGGATGTAGGACCCCTCTGACGAGTAATTTTGACTTTGACTTGGGGACTCCCTATTGGCCTGCCCAAAGCAGTCTCAGAGTTCTGCTGAGTTGATTCTTCTTGCCTGATGTTCCTTGCCCAGCCCTCTCCTTTCTCCGGTGTGAGACCTGCATCGATGTCTAAAGGCTTTCCCTGCATAATTCTGAGTACTTCTGCTACCTCCTATTTATCTTTCACAGGCATTTCCCTCAATAAATCTCCTGTACATCTAATCCTGTCTCACCACCTGCTTCTCCAAAGGACCTGAACTGGCTCCATTTCCTAAGCATGGATTTTCTAAATCCCACTCCAAACCCTTTGATACCCTTGGAGATAAATCAGTCAAAAATGGAAGAGAAATGTCTTTCTCTGCTGAAGGGGGTGGGATTATGGACATTGGGGAGGGTATGTGCTTTGGTGAGTGCTGTGAAGTGTGTAAACTTGGTGATTCACAGACCTGTACCCCTGGGATAAAAATATATGTTTATAAAAAATAAAAAATTTAAAAAAAATGGAAGAGAAATGTAAAGAAGCTCCTAGAAAACACTTCTTCTTTTTAACTTATAGGGGCCCAAGATCCTCTTTATAAGGAGACTAAACAGGTATAGCTCTGAATGTCCCAACCTGTAGCCCTTCAGCAGTGAGGGCTGAAGTGGCCAATATCTCAGGTGAAGATGAAGTTTTTGGGGTGCTTTTCATTTGATCACCTAAAACTATGTGACATGACAGTTTTTCTCCTTGTGGTTTAACCCAATTTGATTCTAGATTTATGTTTTTTGCAACCCAAAGCATCATAACCACTGTTGGCAGCCTTTGGGTGCTGTGAGACACCTTCAAGTCATTCTTATAAGAAACCATTTCACTCAAGAAGTTCAAGTTTGCATTCTGTCATTTTCAGTCAAGAAAGTAAAGAAAATGTTCATGCTTCTAAAACTCCTGTAGAAAGTAGATAAATTGACAGTAATTTTGTATAGCAAGTGAAAATCAATCTTCACTCTAACTTTCTCTATGTGACAATATGTAATCTACCTTTGAAGATGTAAAGACTACACAAAAAGTGGTTATATAGAAATTTAGAAGAAAAGTGAGGGGTAATGAGAATTATGAGCATTCAAATGCACTAGTTACTTTCAAGAAGGTAAACCTTCCTAACAAAACAGAAATGTTTCATCAATCTGGAAAACATATAGAAACAATTGCACATCTGATCAAACCTTATCTTTTGAATCCCATCACCCATAAGAGTAAAGAAAGGAGGTAAACATATTTACCAGATTCAGGAAGAAAACTATTATGGCAAAAGATAGTTTAGCAAGAGCTTGTTAATCATCAGTATGGTACCACATAGCAGACAACTATTAGTCACTGGGTAAATAAAGACAAAAGGATATATATCCTGGCTTCAGTTTGTTGTGGGGTGATAAATATTGATAAGTGTAATTATAGATTTTCCAAAAACGGTTTTACTGAGATATAATTCACATGCCATAAAATTCACCCATCTAAAGTGTACAATGAAATCATTTTGGTATACAGTATTAACTTCTAAATATCATGATAAAATATTTATAGCAAAATTTGTCATGTTAACCATTGTTAAGTGTATCATTCAATGGCATTAGTTACATGCACATTACTTTGCAACCATTATTACTATCTTCTGAAAAAACCTTGTCATCACCTGATATAGAAACTCTATTAAGAAATAATCCTATTGGGGCACCTGGGTGGCTCAGTGGGTTGAGCCGCTGCCTTCGGCTCGGGTCATGGTCTCAGGGTCCTGGGATCGAGTCCCATATCGGGCTCTCTGCTCAGCAGGGAGCCTGCTTCCCTCTCTCTCTCTGCCTGCCTCTCTGCCTACTTGTGATCTCTCTCTGTCAAATAAATAAATAAAATCTTAAAAAAAAAAAAAAAAGAAAGAAAAAAAGAAATAATCCTATTACCTCCCTCTCGGCTCCAGGTAACTTCTAGTCTGATTTCTGTCTCTATGGATTTGCCTATTCTAGATATTTCATACAAGTGTAATTATATGATATTTGTCATTTTATGCCTGGTTTCTTTCACTTAGTGTAATGTTGCATGTTACAGCATGTGTCCAAACTTCTTTACTTTTTATGGCCAAATGACAGTTCATGATATGGATATACTACATTTTCTTTATCCATTCACCAGTTGATGGACAGTTGAGCTGTTTCCATCTTTTGGCTATTGTGAATTATACTGCAATGAATGTTGGTGTACAAATATCAATTCTAATTCCTGTTTTCAATTCTTTGGGTATATACTTAGGAGTGGAATTGCTAGGTAATATGGTGATTCTATATTTAGCTCTTTGAGGGACATACTTGCCCGTTTCTGATGGTGGTGGATTAGGCATTAAGTTGGGCCAACCTTCCCACAGAAGACAATTTAAAAATAAATAAATAAAATATTCCTTAAAAATCTTCAAAGCTTCCAAGAGCAAACCATCTAATAGGAAACTGGTTGAGAGCTGGGAGAGATTAGGAATTTAAAGGGGTAAGCTTCAGCACTCAGCATATTTTGCTATGAAAATGTTTGTGAATCTGGAAGAGACAACTGTGCATTTGAACGGCACTTCTAACAGGGCTGCAGGGCCATTCCAAGGAGTAAAGGTAAATCAGGAGTACAGGTAACATTCTTCCCTGCTTTAGGACTGGATGCTGAATGGAGGAAGGGTTAAATAGAAATAAAACAGCTCCTATATGGATTTTAGCAGTTTTGAGTCATCTGCGTTGCCCAGAAAAGCCACTAGTCCTAAAATTTGAAGCATATGATCCAGGTTACTAGTGCTTTGTGTACTCTCTAGAGAAAGATGGCATCAAATTATTTCTAGAAGTAATTTTGTAAATGCAGTCTCTAGTACTCAATGAAAGCAATAGGCATACATAAACAAGACCCAGAGAAACAACAGATATTGGAATTATCAGATACAACTGTAAAGAAACTATGTTTACCCTGTTGAAGAAGAGTTAAATTTGAAAAGTTCAGAAGAAAATTGGAAGCTATTAACAATGCCACAGTCAAATTGAAAAAGAAACCAGAAACAAATTCCAGAACTGAAAACATATAGCAATTAAGAACTTGGATAGATTTAGCAGATTAAACACAGCTGCAGATAGAATTAGTAAATTGAAAGATAGACCAGACAGAAGCTTTCTAGAATGAAGGACAAAGGATGAAAAAAGAGAAGGGAAGGTAAGAGACATAGAGGATACAATGAGAACTCTAACATACATTTCACTGGAGTCCCACAAGGACACTGGCTAGCATAATATTTGAAGGCACAATGACTCAAAATTTTCTCAAACATGAAAAAATGGCTAATTCTCATATCTAAGAATCAATAAATTCCAAGCAGGCTAACTAATGAGTAATCAGTAAGATAAGCAAATCTGCAGCTATATACATCATAGTGAAACTAAAAAATAACAAAGAGAAAAGTTTTAAAAAGAGCCAGGGCAGGAGGTAATAAAAACAGATGACCCTCAAAGGAGCAAGACTCCAATGAACTACTGACTTTCTGATAGAACAGTGAAGCCAGAAGGCGGTGGCACAGTTTGTAGAGCATGATGAGGGAGTCTCTACCCCATGAAAGTATGCTCTTAAAACGAAATGAGACATTCTCATGATGAAACTTTTGAAAAAATAATGAATGAAATAAAAATAAAGACTTCATAGACAAATGAAGAGACTCTTGAACAGATCCATACTGAAAGAAATGCTGAAGGTCATCATCCATCACACAGTGAAGGTGAGAGGTGCAGGAAAGAATAAAAAGCAATCAAGATGGTAAACATACATTTGAATCTTGATGAATGCTAACTATAGGAATAATAAAAATTATAGGTATACATATACCTACAAAAATTATAGGTATACATATAAAACAAAGAACATAAAGTTTCCAAACTAACAGAAAAATCATAAAAAATGGAATAATAAACAATGTAGTAATAAAAGATGGCAATAGAAGAATGCACGAAAGGAGAAAAAAGAGAACATAAAATAGGTGAAACAAGCAAATCACATAGTAAGATGATTGATTTAACAGCAATGAATTAGTATTTTACATGAAACAAACGAATTAGGTGATCCAGGTAAAAGACAAAGAATATCAGAATAAGAAACAATATATTATGTATAAAAGACACACAAAACATTTAAGGATATAGTAAAAGAATGGAAAATATAACATGCAAGTGTTAATCAAAAGAAAACTATGAGGGCTGCCTGGGTGGCTCAATCTGTCAAGTGAGTGTCTTCCCCTCAGGTCATGATCTCAGAGTCCTGGGATCAAGACCCAAGTCAGATCCCCTTCTCAGCAGGGAGTCTGCTTCTCCCTCTCCTTCTTCCCCTTCCCCCACTCATGCTTGCTCTCTCTCTCTCTCAAAAAAAATAAAGAAAGAAAGAAAGAAAGAAAATCTAGGAGCATAATAAATCAGGCAAAATAAATTTTAAACGAAAAAGTATAATTAGAGATAACCACATCATAATGACGAAAAAAATTAAATACTAGGAAGATATAACTAGCCTGAATTTGATGTTAGCAATATGACCTCAAATCTATAAAGCAAAAATTGATCACATTACAATGATAAATAGATAAATCCACAATTATGGTAAGAGATTTTTATCACATCTTTTAGTAAATGGTAGAGTAAGCAGACAAAAGTTCAAGAAAATGGTCATTGCACCTAATAACTAGTAAAAACACATTCTTTTCAAGCACATATAACATGCTTACTATGTTGGCCAAATACAGGATAATTAAGCAGGTCTCAATACATTTCAAAAGATTGAAATAGTACAAAATATGTGTTCTGATTAAATGTAAGAAAGACTCACTTCTTAGACCACATTAGGCTATATTTTAAACTGAGTAATCATGATAATGAAAATACTACACGTGAAAACCATTGGAATGTAACTTAGAAAGTACTTAGAAGAAGGTTTATAGCCTTAAATGGACATTTTAGGAAAGACAAAAGGTGGAAAATTAAAAATTAATGAGCTAAGCATCCGCCCAAGAAACCAAAAAAAGAACAAGCAAAATAAACATGATGAAAGTCAGGAAGAATAATAAATAGTTCAAAAATTATTAAAAAGAAAACAAACACAAAAAAGAGAAAGGATCAACAATGCCAACGGTTTGTTCTTGGAAGATGATTGAGATCGACAAACTTTTCGTGAGACTAATCAAGAGAGAAAAGAAGATACACACACAAAAGCAATATGAGTTAAACATAAGTTTAATATGATTTACATGATTTAAAAAAACACACACAACCTGAAAAATTGATTTGAAGAGAGATTTTAAAATTTTAAAAAAATCCCACCAACATAACAGGGCTTATGAGAACAATAGGATAGGACAGAAATTCAAAGGCCAGGAAGTGACCATGAACAAAATGAACATGTGAATGATGAGTCCCTCAGGAGATCCCTTGCACAGCCAAGAGAGGCCCTCTCAGTGCATGATCACAGAGCACACAAATAACCAGGCACAGTGCTGGCCTGGGGCGCATGGAGCACAGGACTGGGTATAACCTGACACAAGCTAGAAGAAGGAGCAGTCCTTACATTCAGGCACTTGATTTTATGTTCTCCCTATAAAGCTAAAAGGCTCCTTCACAAAGCCGAGGGCTTTCTCCTTTTCTGCTGCTGTTTACAAGTCAGTTCCCATTATTTTGGATCGCCTTGCTTAGAAAAAGATCTCCCATGAACCCATCCAACACCCACATTACTTTTTATCACTTGCCTATTTTCCAAGCAAGTATGACCTAATTTGTGTGATAAAAAACGCATATTGTAGCAGAACAGATGGAGATGAGAAGGAGAATGAGGACATGGTAAGGGTCTTGCATACATCACAAATGGGTATCATCAAGACTTTTATGCCAACAAGATGCAATCTGCTCTCACTCTTGAAGCTCTTGCAGGCTCTGCGGCTTCCAGGCTACAATGGGACACAGGAGTCATGTCCAGTAATTCCCAGGCCAGCCTTAATATTCATCCAGCTGTCTGATCCCCTCATGATCAGCAAAGTTGGCCCCCAGCTCTATGTCCTGAAGGAAATTCCCCCAAGAACATTACTTTCACATTCTGCTCCCCCATTCTGGCTGCCTCTGCCCCTCAGGTATTTTCCTTCCAGGCCACTTGAATATAAACCCCTCAGTGAGTTTAGGCTTTATCAAGAAAAAGCCAGATGGGGGTTAAGGCAAATTTATGTGTTACTACATATAATGGAGATGTATATAAAATGCACTGGAGTGTGGGAGAACACGTGCCTCTTTGTCTGGAATAGTCATGAGAAACTTCCCAGAGCAATTAGTGCTCCAGCTGAGACTTTGAAAGACATACAGGAATATTCCAGGCTAGTTGACAGAGGAGACAGACATTTTGAAGATAAGGAAGATGTATCTGAAGCTAGAGGAGGAGGAATTTACAGAAATCACAGGGATGCGGGTAAGTCTCTCAGGTATTCTTGGCAGGGTCTGGTACCCATGAGTCATTTCAGGAAGAAAGAACCAACAAAATTTAGAAAAGCGTTTGCACTGTATCCTAAAAATTCATAGTCTTTCCCCTTCCAGAGACGTGGGTCTCATAATTGGGAAGTGAAGAGATGAGGTCGTGAACATGATGGTCTTGCTTGTCAAGCCATAAAGTGAGGAGGCAGACAAGCTAATCTAAGCTTCCTCCCTATGCAAGACTCCCTTCTGAAGCATTCCTGCTAGATGCTGATCAGCTTCCACTCAAACATTTCCGGTGATGGAGGGGCCTAATTATCAGAATCTCCGTGTCATTGTTAGCAGCTCAAGGTGTTAGCAAGATAGCCCTTATACTGAGTCAAATCTAGATAGTCTCTGGTTTTAGGTCCCTGATAGTGCTGCCCTTCTGGGGATTGTAGGTGAATCTGATCCCTCCTCTCATGTGACAGCTTCAAAAATGTCTGCAGAAGGCCATCGTGTCTTTTCTCCAGGTTTTGTCCAATTCTTTTCCCTACTCCTCATTTATTGTGACTAGTAGATGTTCCATTTGACTCTCATCCTTGGATGAGATCTCCTCTGTTAACACTGAATTAGTCGGGGTTCTCTAGGGAAACAGAACTAATAAATATACATTGCAGGGTGGGGAGAAAGAGAGAGACAGAGCCAGAGATTGACTGATTGATTGTAAGGAATTGGCTCACATACTAACTGAGGCTGGCAAGTCCAGATCTGCAGGGTGGGTGGGCAGGCTGGGGACCCAGGAGAGCTGATGTTGCAGAAGTCCAAAGGCAGTCTGTGGCTGAATTTGTCCTGGCTCTAGGGAGTTTCGTTGTTTGTTCTATTCGAGGCTTTGGCTGATTGGATGAGGACCACCCACATTAGGGAGGGCAATCTGCTTTACTCTAAGTCCATTGGTGTAAACATTCATCTCATGGAAAAACACCCTCTCAGAAACAATGATGTTTGACCACCCATCAGAGCTCCATGGCCCAGCCAAGATGACACATAAAATTAGCCATCACAGTGTCTATCTTGAGAATGTGGTGCATGAGCCCGAACACAGCAAGCCAGCTACATGACTGCAAAGCCCTGTGATGGGTGAGGGGAGTGTATTACCTCATTTGACACTCTTCACGTACCTCTGGGGACAATATGGACTGATCCATCTCTATGCTTCTTAGAGGCAGGTAGGTGATCGTGGGATCTGATGGGCATTGTATGCCATCCCGTTGCTCTTCTTCCAATTATCCTGACCAAGTTTCTTGACAGAATATCCACACTCATTGCTTCCATTTCTTCATCTGTTATCCTTAACTTCATCTGTTTTCTCTCTCCACTCACCATTCCCTTAGCTCCCCAATTTAATAGGACCTACGGGCCGGCATGCCCCTGACCCTCTGTAGCACTGCACCGTCACTATCCCCATCCTGGAAACCCTTCTCTTCCCTCTCTTCCCGTTTTGACCAGTTCAACAATTTGCAAAGGCTTGTGTCACTCACTCCTGGGTGCTGGGAACAAAGGGCCCGCTCAGACCTCATTCCCCTTCAGTTCCCTCAACTCTGTCTCTTCACGCTCTTCCCTTTCATAGTTCAGGAGAAAAAGCAGAGTCATATATAGCTTGCACAGAACTCCATAAAATATGAATTACCCTTTTTTTTCCCCATCATACAATATTTTGATGTTTATAAATGTATTTTCTTTCTTTTTTCTTCTTTTCACTACACCCAGTGATCCATGCAATACATGCCCTCCTTAGTACCTACCACCAGGTATCACCCATCCCCCCACCCCTCCCTTCCCAAACCCTCAGTTTGTTTCTCAGAGTCCACAGTCTCTCATGCTTTGTCTTCCCCTCCGATTTCCCCCAATTCACTTCTCCGCTCCATCTCCCAATGTCCTCTGTGTTATTCCTTATGCTCCACAAGTAAGTGAAACCATATGATAATTGACTTTCTCTGCTTGACTTATTTCACTCAGCATAATCTCCTCCAGTCCTGTCCATGCTGATATAAAAGTTGGGTATTCATCCTTTCTGATGGGGGCATAATATTCCATTGTATATATGGACCATATCTTCTTTACCCATTCGTCTGTTGAAGGGCATCTTGGCTCTTGCCACAGTTTGGCGATTGTGGCCATTGCTGCTGAATTACCCATTAACTAAAGACTGAGCTACTGCAACGTGCAAGAGACTGTGAGAGAGACACCTGGGTGGCTTAGTCCGTTAAGCATCTGCCTTCAGTTCAGGTTGTGGTCCTGGGGTCCTGGGATCGAGGCTTACATCAGGCTCCTTACTCAGCTGGAAGCCTTCTTCTTCCTATACCTCTGTCGGCCTGTGCTCTCTTTCTCTCTCTCTCTGGCAAATAAATAAAATCTTTAAAATTTTTTTTCTAAAAAAAAAAAAAAAAGAGAGAGAGAGAGAGACTGTAAGAAACTTACTCCAAAACAACTAATGTGCAGTCCTTCACCTTTGGGAATTAACAGTCTAGTAGCAGGGGTAATAGACATGTTCACAAAAAATACATTATCAAGTAAAAGGCATACGAGCTCTTATAAAGATTTAATTATATACGTTAAGTCAGGATCAAAGGAGAGAAACCTGCTTATGGTCTCAGGCAAGTGGCATCCGAGTTGAAACCTGATGGAGGTGTAGGATTGGGGCATGTGGAACAAAAAGGAAGACATCCCAGGCAGAAGCAGCTGCAAAAGAAAGGCACTTGCAAGGTGAGACAAGAGGACCACAGGGTCCCGAATGGGGGCAGCTGTCAGTGTCATGCTAAATTTGGCATTGCTTTCAAATGTTTGACAGGGCCTCCATGTAAGGTTTGTTTGGTAGCGACATGACGTGCTGAGCAACATGCTTTAGGGGGTCCTCCACTACCCACCGAGATGAGCAGGATTGAGCCATGATGTCACCAGTTTGCGGAACAGCAAATGGGGCTGAGTCAGAGGAGGCCTGGGGAAGTGGGAGGAGAGGGTTGGAGCCTGGAGCAGAGCAGGAATCTTCAGGGATGGACCTGATGGGGGAGAGGAAGATCGAGGTGAGTTCTTGGTTCAGAAATTCGGTGACTGAGAAGACAGTACTGCTTTTAACAGAAGTGGGGCATTTAAAGCTACGTGTAGTGATGGCTTCGAGGAAGAGGGAAGACTTTCTCATGTAGAAAGGCTGGGTATCTGAAACCTAGTGCTTTTTTTTCTGTGTGCAAATGAGGTACCACGGAGGGGACACACTTTTGGACTTTTGGACTGAATGTCTGTGTCCCCCCAAATCACATGTTGAAGCCCCAATCCCAAGATGATGGCATTTGGGAGGTATTTAGGTCATGACAGTGGAGCCCCCATGAGGGATTAGTGTCTTCAAAAGAAGAGGCCAAACTCTTGCTTTCTGCCATGTGAAGACACAGGGAAAAGGTACCTCTTGGCAACTGGGAAAAGACACTCGCCAGAACCAGACCCAACTGGCACCCTGAGCTCTGACTTCTGGCCTTCAGAACTGTGAGAAATAAATTTCTGTTGTTTAAGCCCCCCAGTTTGTGGTACTCTGTTGCAATAACCGGAGCTAAGATGCACCTAATAACCTGAATGAATCCTTTCCTGCTTGAGATGCTTTTAGGGGGTTCTGCTTCCTTCCCTGAACCCCGGGCACAACGTGCATCCTCGTTGGAAGGTGGGAGGAACAAGCTGTAGACCCATGCCACAGCCAGGAACACTGACCTAAAGAAACAGCAGAAGATGTGCCACAAGGGGTTTATAAAGGATGGGTGGGTCCACAGGGTCAAGAGCAGCAGAAAAAGGAGAGAATGTGAGAATGAAGATAAGGTAGGCATGGCAATTCGAAAAACCACCCCAGAGACCACTGTCTCGCAGAGGGGCCAGACTGCAGAGAGGAGCTGGAGGCCAAGGAGGCCTCTCAAGAGGTTCCAGAAGGAAGGGGGTCAGACCACGGTGGTGTGGGGACATGGATGAAGCATCTTACAACCTACACTTGTCACAAACGAAAGCTACTTAAGCATGACTATTTGAAACCCAAATGGCTTTCAAAGTTTTTAAACTATGAACACTACTTAAAACCCCCTTAAAATCAGCAACTTCTAGTTTGTGGGGGACATGAGTATAAAATCATCTGTCTAGTTTTGAGTTTCTCTGGTTCTTTTGGGCAGCAATCACTTGTCTGTTCTGGAATACTTTGTTCATTCGTTTCCCGGGACTGGACTTTCTTACTTCGAAGCAGATGTAGGCAGATCCATCTACGTGACTTGCTGAGCGTTCATTTCTGTCTTCTTATTCTTACCCAACCCTTCCCGCAAGAGCTTCCTGAAGACCTACTTGCCCTTCGTATCCTTGTCTGACTTGCAACAACACACCAGAAGTCCTTTGGTTCTTCAGTGCCTAGAGACCACACTATTAGCAACTTGAGGGCAGAATTCAGATTTTATTTATTTTGTATTTATAGCACCCAGCAGTGCTTAACAAGTGGTACCTAATTCATTTTGAATGAATATCACTGCACTGAGAAACCAGACATGGGCAGGCTTGAATGAGACAAACATACTACACATGTCACACTTCCTATCATGCATGTTTTTACATGTTCCCTCAAAGTGATTCTCAGGAGCTCAGCTACTGTATGTGCCGTAGGGACTGTAGCATTGTGTCCCTCACCCCCAGCAGGACATTAATGTTGCTCTCACTTAAGGAGTCTACTTAATGTTGTCAGGAATACATTCCCCTGGACTTGGACCTCTCAGGAACTGTAGGGCTTGTTAAATATTTGAACCTGATGTTTGATGATCAAACCAAAGACCTGCTGGCCAAAAGCAGTGAGTGTTCCTCCTTCACCCTGAAGATGGGCTCTACGCAAGCCTCCTTTACATTTGTGACTCATCGCTCTGAAAGCACTGTGGAAAATTGGATCGCCACAGTTGTCTTAGTCCATGCACGCTGCTATAACAAAATACCACAGACTACGTGACTCAGCAACAATAGAAATTCACTCCTTTATGGTTCTAGAGGCTAGAGGTCCAAGATCATGGTATCAGATTCAATGTATGAATTTCAGGAGGACACAAATGTTCATATCATTGCATGTGTCCTGGCTATTATTATCATTATTACTAATTTTTTAAATCTCCAACCTAAAATGCAAAGGGACTTTGAGAACACACAGTGAGGGACAAGCCTGCCAGTAAAGAGCAGTCTATGCTATGGAACTGGCTTATTTCATGAATGGTCTGCGGACTATTAGAAACACACTGTGCTACGGAGTTGTTCACACTGCTTGTCTTTCATTGTCTCTTTGCACACATTGATGAACTTTGCTCTCAATCCACATGCTTTTTCTCCAGCTGTAGCAAACTGATCATGCAGGTCTCGCCTCTTCTGATCCATGTGTGTCCACATCTTTGAGTGAGCACCGTAAACTTCAGAAGACACCATCATCCTGGCGGAGAGGAGAGTTTCCAAGCTTACGGGACGCACGTAATTCCCGGCGCTGCCCACCACTTGCTGGCTGCCCTTTGGGTTGGGGCAGAGCACTTATCCCCGTACTTCATTCCTATTAAACTCTGTGTAACTTGGGATGCCTTTGCTGGAAGACAACCTTGGTTCAACTGTGGCTGCTGGAGGGACCTGTCAGCCAACAGGTCCCTGACATGCTGTCTTGTCAGGGGTCATCACTTCTCGAAGCAAGAAAAAGTAGGACAACCAGGCCTTCTTCTTTCCCTGCCTCTTTTTCTTTCTTTCTTTCTTTCTCTTTCTTTCTTTCTTTCATTCTTTCTTTTTCTTTCTTTCCTTCCTTTTTTTTTTTTTTAAGATTTTATTTATTTGAGAGAGAGAGAAATCACAAGTAGGCAGAGAGGCAGGCAGAAAGAGGAGAAAGCAGGCTCCCTGCTGAGCAGAGAGCCCGATGTGGGGCTTGATCCCAGGACCCTGAGGTCATGACCTGAACCAAAGGCAGAGGCTTAACCCACTGAGCCACCCAGGTGCCCCATCTGCTTTTTTTTTCTAAAAACAGGAAACCCTTCTGGTTGCTAGGCATAAGCAATTATGAAAGACTGAATGTGAAAAGCATTACCCGAAGCGACAGAAACACAATTTGGTACTAAATTTAATGTATTTTTACTAAGTTTAATAAATTTTAATCGATCAACCTTTAAACATTTCTTTGGGTTAAAAAGCTCAGAATGGAGCTGTTCAGAGCAGCTTGACCTCCCAACACAGGTAGGAAGGTTGGACAGAGTTTGCTCCATTTCAAGGGTGGGTGCTTTCTACCTGCTCCCACCTTACCCAGGAACCCTCACTCCTGGGTCCAAGCTCTTCACCAACAGCCTTCTCCCACTCGACTGTTAAGAGAGAACACAAATAACTGCACTCAATGCCAAGTCAACATAAAAAGCTATAAAGACAATTTCCTCTAAACGTCCAGAACATTCACTTTCTTGAGACTTCCCTCTTCCTGCTAAATAGCTACAGAGTAGCATAGGACTTGTATTTCAGAATTAAACATAGACCTGGATCGCCACTGAGCACTCCCTCCCAGTGAGTGGTGCCTTTTCTGCAGCTAGCCATGTAAAGGACGCTGGAGTAAATGTTAACAAGAACAATGGGTCAAAGAGGTTTCTACACATATTCTAAGGCAAACATACAGCCATGTTTGGGATTTCTTTGCTGAAGAAAATGGTTTTCTTGGTGTTTCTTTAATTTACTCTTTCATAAATTAAAAAAAAAAAACAACACTCCACATTTCCTCACTTTGTAGATTCTTTTTAAAGCAGGGATAGGAGCAAACAGAGAATTTTCCATAAATCTCATCACTGTTAATAACTATATCTGATGGATTTTTAAGAAGTTTCCAGAAGGATCAGGTTCCAACCTTCTATTCCTTCTGTGGTTCAAGCCTGCCTGCACAGTATTTCTTGTACCTGCTCCTCCTTTTCATGTCTTTGAATGCTTATTACTTTATGCCCAACCACACTGGAGGCTTTTACTGATGTTCTGTTACCTATCTGGCACTTGAGATTTGTCACAGGCAGCTAAGCTGAGTCAGAAATGTTCTGGGCCTTACTAAGACAGATACCTAAGGAATAGGTCAAGCACAACAGGGAATGACTTCAAGGATGAGGGCCCAGAGAGGAGGGAATAACCCTTCTGGTAGGGTTTCTTCTCAGTAACTGAAAAGAATGGAATGCTACCAACAAAAACAGTGATTCACGCAGAGTATTTGGGAAAGAAGATGAGTTTGATTTTGGAGGTCGGTTTTGATGTGTCTTCAAGATATACAGGTAACGTAGACAGCTTGAGAAACAGCCAGAATTTCAGAACAAAGGTTCTAAAAACAGCATGTCCCTTGACAGCCCACATGGCACCTTGATGCTCAGTGTTTGCATCATGGATGGGAACATGTATAGCAGAGAATGTTCTGCCTGCTACTTGGGGAACTTTCAAGGTCAAATGTATTTTATATTTAAGCAGTAAATACATTTATGTTTCTGGGTCTTTTCTGTATTACGTATGTTTTCTATTCTGGAATCCTTTGTTATTTCATATTACAAAGAAAGCTGAGATCTGGTTTTGAATAGGGGCAAATTAGAGCCCCATGCTTTGCTAAGGTGAATTAACTGTACTGATACCACATGAACTTGCCTTTGAGTTACTTTTCCAATCAATAGCTACCATCTATTATGAGATTTTGCTTAAGACCTGTCCCTCTGGTAGGATTCCCTAACTGGTACTCTTGTGGAAATGATGACTCACCATCCACATAACTCCACGAGCTCAGAGTTGGCTTTTATAGGATGTCTCCCACGTGTCACTCTACCGGGGATCACTTCCCCACCCCAAAGAACCGCTGTAGGGATAAAATGTTTAAAAACAGGAACACAATGCATGCGAAAGTACAATTAACCACAGACCAAGGCAGTCTATGCTGATGCCTCCAAAGCTCATAAAGGCACAATTTTTCATGATCTTTCTTGTGTGTGGATAACACAGAGAAATGTACTGGAGGACGCTCACAGTTGCTAAATGATCTTACTCAAAAGATGGAGATTAAGTAATGTATCAACTTACGAACGGACTAAAGGCCCACCACTGCTTGTGCCTAGTTGTTTCACCCACATTTTAAATCTAAAATCAAATTTGAGTCATGATTAGATGAACACATGGATGGAATATTTACCTCATTCCTCCCTGCCACCACCACACAGTTTAATACCAAGTTCTATCAATGAATATTCCAGAACATCTCTATCTTTCCTCACCATCCTATCCCTATCCACCCCAAGGCAAGTCCTTGTCTTTCTAGGTCTGATGTTTTAAAATTACATCATATTCTATTTCATCGTCTAACTGTCCATGGACACTGGCCTCCTCAAGCAGAAAGACAGTATATGATTTAAGGTTCTGTGGCCTGTGTGGGTCATGTGACCATGCAACACTCTTTTGGTGTCTATGTATGCATCCAAGAGTCTGCAGGAAATAAGCATGTTCCCCTGAAGACTTGTCTAAACTGGGAAAGGCAGTGGATGAGGAGCCAAAGAAGCTCCCTCTAGTCCTGCACCTGCCAGCAACCTGCTCTGCGACACTGGACAAGTCGTCAAGCCTGCCTGCCTCGCTAGCCTGTCACCTCATAGGACACGTTTTTTTGTTTTTGTTTTTTAATTTTATTTTTTATAAACATATTTTTATCCTCCAGGGTACAGGTCTGTGAATCACCAGGTTTACACACTTCACAGCACTCCCCATAGCACATACCCTCCCCAATGTCCATAACCCCACCCCCTTCTCCCAAACCCCCTCCCCCCAGCAACCCTCAGTTTGTTTTGTGAGATTAAGAGTCACTTATGGTTTGTCTCCCTCCCAATCCCATCTTGTTTCATTGATTCTTCTCCTACCCCTTTAACCCCCCATGTTGCATCTCCACGTCCTCATATCAGGGAGATCATATGACAGTGGACACGGTTCTTTTTAAACTGAAAAGTGCCACATACATGTTGAGCACTACTGTTATTAATATTTTCTCTCAGTCACTTCTCCCAAATCAGACTAAATCCGATACAATTTTTGACTATACAAATTGCTCCCTGTGTGTCCCAGAGACATTTTCCGAATTTGCTTCCATCAGCCAAGCATTTCTTCAAGTTGGGAGAATACTTTAAATTTGGCTCTGTTGTGAATATTAAACTTTTTGTAAATTTTAAATTATTAAAATTAGCATACTGCCTACTTTAAAAAGTTTGGAACTAGAAGAAGAATGGAGAAAAATAAAAAGCCAATATCCCAACACTAAAGATAACCACATTAACACTTTAGTCATTATCCTATAGTTCTTTTTAGGGTTTCTATATTCATAAGTACTTTAATTGGATGTTTGCAAACTGGTGGTATATCATAACTACAGGAGAGAATTTTTCCCAGAGAGACTGCTGTGCACTTATGGGCTTATTCCCAACATAAGGAAAAGCATTCAGAGTAAAATAACTTGCTATTATGATTTATCCAGCTGTTATTGTGAAAAGAGGCAATGACCCCTCTGCATTCTTAGAAGCTCCATAGAGATTTCCTTTCCTTTGATGCTTGGTCTAAATTACTTTTTCTTTTAGCCACTTTTAAAGAAATGTACAAAGCTGGGATGTTTCCTGAGCCCTTATATATCTGAGAATGCCATTTTGTATCTCAACCTTTACTTCTCAAAACTACCTTTTTCATTGTCTTGCGGCATTTAATGGAGATACACAATTGCTTGGAATACCATAATTTTTGTTCCTTTATGTGTAGACCTATTATTTCCAGCTGTATGGTTTTAGCAGTTACTTCCCACTTTTGTGAAAATGTCATTGATAGGTACTCCAGAATAGGGGGTGCGGGTCCTATAATCAAAGGTTTGGGAAATATTGGTGCCTATATGCAAATGCTAGGAATGTTCTGTAATTGTAGGATTGCTAACCTTCAACACTCAGCATTTCCCAAATGTAATCCACAACAGGACCCTTCTGAGCTCACAGAACACTAAGTGCCAGTTCCCAGGAAGTGTTCTGCAAAGCCCAATCTGGAATAGGTTGGCTTATAATATTAATTATATTTATAATTAAGCTCTCAAAAGAAAAGGCAGATCGTGTCTAGGCAAGGGTCTCTTTTCACTGTTTTCTTTGTTTTGGTCTGGAAAGCAGGTTTCTTTTTTTCTTTCTAAAAATTGTTATAAAATATACATTAAGTACAATTTAATATTTTAAGCAATTTGAAGGGTGAAGTTCAATGGGATTAGTACATTCACGCTACTGGGCAACCATCAAACATTCCCTTTTAAACTGCACCCTCGTTTTTTTCTCTTGGAAGTTTCCTTCAATTCACTGGATAGCACGTTCTCAGCAGAGCACCTACAATGTGCTAGATGCTGTTTAGAGTACCGGGAATACAGGAGGACACAAGAATCGATTTTCTGTGATTGTCTTTGATCCACCTTCGTCCTCAGGAATTCTATCACCCAGAGGAGGCGGCTCTCACCACATCCCTTTGACCTGCATCCTGAGATGTTTCTCAAGTTTGATCTCAACAACTTTGCTCTCCTCTGCTTGGATAATTCTTTAAGCCACTAGACTAATGTTTCTGTTTGTTTGCATTTCTCCCTTCCTTAGTCCACCTATCTTCTTTTTTAGCTTATTCTGCTCACCCTTTTTTCTATGGCTTCATCGATAGTATGCTTTCTCGTCTCTCACTAAGAATACCAGAGAGGTCTTCTACGATGTGCTTTACTTCCTTTAACAAAGAATTTTCCAGATTATGATCTTTTAGGTGATCTCTCCCTTTCCTTTTTTCTGAAGAATGTTTGCACATAGGCTCCCCACGGATTTTTCTCCTCCTTCACCTCCAGCTGAAAAGGGACTGGTAAAGACTCAGAGGTTTCTTGCTGTTGGTGCGCCTGCGAGCTGGTCAGAGAACCTTTTCAGACGTACTTATGACGGACTGGCTGGTCAATGTCAATTTCTTCAAATCCGTTCCTGGAACAGAGCTAGCATTGCGCCATGCAGCTTTTCCTTGGCTCAGAGACTGAACGAATGAGGTGGAGTGCAGGCACAGCCACATTCCTCCCTGGGCACTAGTATTGGAGCTCTTCCTGCTGCCATCATCCTCCCAGGCCTTGCCCTCCCTTAGAGGGGGCTCTACCACCAGGCTTGCCCTACTTCCTGCCCAAGTATTCTCTGGGAGATGCCGTTTCTGAGAGTGGTCCCAGACTGAGAAATTCAAATGGGGAGCAGCTGGAACAGGGGTAAATGGCAGCCCCGTGGCTGAGGGGGAAGTACTGCCCAGGTGGTGGGCCAGCTGCTTGGCTCTGTGGCCAGTACTTGCTTTGGGTTTCTCAGTGCCAGCAGGAAGTGGGGACAGAATGAAAGGTCTGCCCCCCTTGCATCCAGGGGGATCCCGCACGCCTGCGTCACTGACATTTCTTCATCTGGTCTCATCTGTTTCTGGGCTTATAGAAATTCCTCCAGATCTCACGCATCGGCTGGACACATGTCCTAGTTGCAGGGATTTCAAATCTGGCCCTTTTGCACCATCTTTGGCCATTAAGGAGAAGTCGGAGAGGCTGTTAGCAGATGTCATTTTAAGCTAAAGTCTATAATTAAATTCGTGACTTTGATGGTGGGAAAACCCCATTGAAGAATTCCTTTCCTATTATTAACATGCAGTGATACAATATGCAAGAATGTAAAGCAGATGTGTTCAGGATAAAGTCAGACCCGGTCTGAATTCCCCTTTCTTCCTTTATGCTGGATCTTGGCACATCCCTTGGTAATTGCACTCATCTTTGTGCATTTGTAATCGAGCCAGAAAAGCACGAGTTCAAGTCTTCTCAGTTCTAAGTCCATCTGTGGAGCCTAAGCACTCAGAGCAACGCAGTGCAGTCAACTATAAGCACTCTGGAAACCGTACTTGCTCCAAGCACATTTTCCAACGGTCATCGTTCAAAAGGACTATATTGTGTAACTCTCCTGAAGACTGTTTCAAACTAAAATAAGTTTGCTTATAATTAAGTCCCTAATTTAACCAATTAGAGATTGATGCAAGGGGAAAAGTTCAACAGGAGACTGGTTGGCTTAAGGAAGTGCCCATACCTTGAACTTAAGAATACGAGGCTCTAGTTTTTATTAGCTCACTGAGTAGATTTCCATTATGTTCAAAAACCTGCCAAACAGGCTAAAAGCCAGCATCATTAAAACAAATTATTTATTCCAAGTTCCATCAGTTTAAGGGTTTTCAGAAGTCATTACAGAAGTGAATACTGAAGTCAGAAATGAGTGTTCACAGCTGTAGCATTTACAACAAAATTCATTATCTACACAACCTCGGTCTGAAAGAGATAAGGTGCTTCCATCATTCAGAATCCATGAGAAAAGTTTCGAAGTCCAGATCCAAGTCAGAAACAAGGGCACTTACAAAGTCATCAATAGAAGGACACTTCTGAAGCATACCTGCAAACAAAGAAAAGATCAGCCAGCACATCCACCTGCAGACAATAAAGAGAGACAAAGACACTGTACACGAGGGGAATATTCTGGCTTTTTGAAATGAGACCTTGTAAGAACTGCCTATGTAAACATTATAAAAAATCATGAGTGAAAAAAAATTCTTGGGCAGTGTGTGGACCTTGTGGCTATTTATGATTTTAATATATTTTTACTATCTAGTCAGCAATTAACATGAGATTTATGAGCAAATTCATTTCCCAAGAGTTTTTCTATTGCAGATATTTCTATATACTTAGAGTGATGTTAGAAGGCTGAATTTTTAGTCACCTTTGAGTGCATTGGTTCAGAACTTAATATGTTTAGTTGTTTATCAAGTTTTAGTATCAAGTTCCATATACTTTAAAATCAATCAAATGTTATTCTTTTGCAGAAATCTTGTATCAGAATCAAGGTATTGGCTTTCCTCCAGATTTTCCTATTTTGGAGAACTCCTAGGTTTGCAACTTTCTAAATGGGTAATAAGGAAGTCATTTAAAAACTCCAGTACTCAGATTTCCTCATATAGCATGTAAGGTGGCTATCAAGATAAAACAAGAAGATGTAGTAGAAAACAATGAGGCATCATGTCTAGCATATATTCATAGTTTAGTAAAAAGCTAAATCTATCTCTACTCTACTCCAAAGAAGCCGAATATTCAAGCAATCAACCTCTTGGCTTGACCTGTATTCTTGGCAGATAATCCTAACTCAAGGGTTGGATAGGGCTTTATACATTGGCATTAATCTGGGGGTGGATCCCATAAAACTCATTCTAACACAGAGACATTAAAAGATTGCCAGAGTCCTCTTTCTATCTCCATCTTTAATGCAGTTCCATATAATATATCTTGAGTATTTGCTGTGTATAAAGGATCAGTCCAGGTCAAAGATGAACAGACTAAGTCATAATATGCCTAACTGTAAAAGCTAAAATTATGAAGTGTGTCAAAGAAAACACCTCTGTGACTTTGAGGTAGGCAAAGGTTTCTTAGGACAAGAAAGTAATAACCATAAAAGAAAAAAATTGCAGTATTAGATTTCATCAAAATAAGAAACTTCAATTCTTTAAAAGAAAATAAATAGGTAAGTGGCAGAAAGGGAGAAAATACTCAACATAATATATATCTCACACTGGATTGGTATCCAAAATAAAGGACTCCTTCAACTGAACATAAAAAGAATTTTTAAAAAATTCCAGTAGAAAAAGATTCCAGTAGACCTTTCACAAAAGAAGACAACCAAGTAAACACAACAGGCACTAAGAAGATACAATATCATTGTCATCTGGGGAAAGAAAACTGAAACCACAATGAAACACCACAACACACCCACCAGAGTGGCTAAAATTACAAAGGCCAAATATAGGGAAGGTTGTGGGCCAACCTGCATTGTCACATGGAGTGGTGGAGGGTGAAATGGTATAACCACTTTGGAAAAAGATCTAGTGGTTTCTTATAAAACTAAGCACACAGCTACCCTATGACCCCACAACTTCCTCCTAGGTATTGACCTGAGAAAAGTGAAACAAAACAAAACAAAAAAGGACTTTACAACCCTAAACTGGAAACAACACAAGTTTCCATCAACAGGATATAGATAAACATACACGGTATATTCGGAAAATGGAGTATCAGCGACAAAAAGGAACAACCCACTGATAACGTGCAACAACCTGGGTGAATCTCAAGAGGCTTACACAAAGGAGTACCTCCTGTTTGATTTCATCTATAGGAAACCCAAAAGTGGGCCCAACTAATCCATGCTGAAAAAACATCAAAACCGTGGATGCTCTCAGGAGTGGAGATGACAGTCTACTGAGAAGGGACGCAAGCCAACTTTCTGATGTGATGGTAAATGTTCTATACCTGCATAGTGATTGGTATTAAGGTACATATTTGCATCAGAATTCATTAAATGGTACATTAAAGATTTATGCATTTCACTGTATATAAATTTTATCTGAAAAGGAAAAGTAAAGAAATATGCATATTAAAAATGTCTGGAGTAAAATGTACTGCCATGTGACACGTGCTGTGAAAAATTACATATATATACATATATAATACGTACAGAGTGGATTCATGGACTGACAGAGGAATGGATGGCTGGAGGTGTGATAAGACAACAAAATGTTATTGTAGAATCTAAATGGCAAATATATGAGTGTCTACTGTACTATTCATTCAACTTTTCTCAATCTATGAAAATGTTCAGCATAAAACATTTGGGAAAAAATCAACTGTGGGTGTTAACAGTGTATAAAGTGCCATCAGTGGAGAAGAGAGGGTGTAGGATGAATTCTGATGAGAGATTCAGAAGGCTTTAGGGAGAGTTGGGATCTTAGTAGAAACCTGAAGGATAGAGAAGATTCGGGTTCAAATTAGGGACCTCTCCTAGGTAGAGAGGATCCCGCAGGAAGGTACTGAAGCAGGAGAAGGCAGAATGTAAATGGAACATGAAGTGGTCTGGGGCGGGCTGGAGGAAGGCTGGAGGAGGCTCTGGGAGACATGTTTTTCGAAGACTCGAAGGGTTGGAACTAGAGTGACCAGGATGGGAAGGTAACTGAGCCAGAGCGCTAGAGGAAAACCAGACCTTGTCACATTTAGGTGCCTGGGGGTGCTCCACATACAGGCCACCAGGCCTCAGCCAGCAGTGAGAACAGAGAGCTCAGGGGCAGGACCAGGACAGGACACACAAACACAGTCATTCCCAGCGGTAAGAGGGACTGTGTGGGAAACTGCCCAAGGACTGGCTTGTGTGGTGGACATAAAAACAGCAGAATCGAAGCACAAAAACAAAATCCAAGCACATTTGTAAGCCACTAACCAGACCTGGAGTAGTTAAGAACAATAAGAATATCATGATTGTAATTTCAACTTTGGACCGAAATATTTTCACCCTCATTTAAGTTCAAATTCTAATATCTCCGTTCAGGAAATACCTGAGAAATAAGGAGCAGTTACTGAAAGACAATGTCATTGCTTTGTCTTTATTTACAATACAGAAGTTTGACACACAATTTTCTTTTTATAGTAAAATAATCTGTATGGGTGAAAGAAGGTCTTTCCTCTGATCCAGCTGTGTCACTAGGATAGAAATGTTCAGTCTTTGATGACGGCTAGTGCAGCACATTTCCCATTGGATCGTTAGGTGTAGGATATTGCGTAAGTAGAAGCAATCTGACTAATAAATCAGGTTTCATGCATTTCCTGCACACCAAGTTTCTTAATGTAAGGAACAGTTGTAGGGAAAACATTTAAACATGGCTTTCAATCAACTGTGTTAACCTATTACACCCTTTTCTTCCCTTTAGTATGTGAAACATTCTATAATTAAATAACTGGTCGTTTATAATTAAATGCCTGGAACTGTCAGAAGGTAAGACCCATCTATTCAGAGCCAACCGATTCAGTTAAGCATGGCCTCCTACCCCTTTGAAGTGGTTCACTTTAACTCGACAAACTGCCAACATAAATATGACCTTGCTCTGTCCTTCTCGGGACACAGACCTAACTAGCACACGTCCTCCAATATGCCATCCTCAACACGCCCTCATCTCAGAGAACGGCAATCACAGCTGTAGCAAAAGCTCCTGGTGTTTTTAAGTCCAATCTGGTCAGCAGTAAATGGTTTGGTAATTTTGGACATCATGTGACCGTGAAAAATGAAGGTCCCCAAAAGAGGAAATCAAGACCCAAAGGAGTAAAGAATAGCTCCCAAGGCAAGACTTCTCTTGGCATATTGTCATGGTATCCTTGCTTTAATTAGATTTAAATGTTCTGCAAGTGTCAACATGAACTAACTTCTACACAGAGAATTAAAAGAAAAATGCAGTGTTTTCAGGCAGTTTCCCAAGTCAGAAAAATTGAAATTAGCTTTTGTAAGTGTGTACCGTCAAAAAAATTCCAGGAATTCTGATCTTTTTAAGAAGCTGACAAAGATGTCCCTTTTGTCTTCAAGTCTTGATCTTAAAGGGTGATGATTGGACCTGCAGTTTCTTGGGAACCCCTGGGAGCCAGCTTGGGGGCCGTTAAGTCCAGAAGTGGGTGGAATTTACAAACATATTTCACTGTGGAAGTCGCCTAACTTGGGGGTGGGGGTGGAAAGACAGACTGATGTTGCCAAAAGGACTGAAATTGCACAACTGCAAGAAGTGTTGACAGCAATGTAAGAAAGACAAAACTGCATTAGGACAGACATTGTACATATTCGTTCATAAAAAGGGAAAGAGGGTAGTTGAACTTCACCTACTTGTCCTAGAGGAAGAGAGAATACATAATGAGTAGTTGAAGAATGATGATTTAATTTATTTTTCTCCTCATTTTACCTGAGAGGCAAATGGGCTAGTAAAAGTTGGTACAAGCCAGAACACTTTCATCTCCACTGCTCTGCTCAAACTGGCATGTTTCATAACCTTCACGTACGAGGGCAATTAGATGGGCCTGACTAAAATAAATTATGATATCAAAAGGTTTCCAAGACTGACTCCTGAAGCAGTAAGGGTTTCCAAATCGTGCTACGTGCTCTTCTTTCTACTGCCCTATTGGCACAGAGCTGGAAATAAAATAAAGCTAAAGATACCAAGCAGGAGGACCCCCGACAGCCGGTCTAGAAAGGATTTATGGGGAAAAAAGTGACAATGGCAGTTACCTGCTGAGCAATCACTGTGCACCAGGCACTGTGCTAAAACACACTTGTGAAAAACCTATTTCACAAGTAAGAAAACAGAGTGAAGCGGGGGATGGTCACACAACTCTTAGTTTTTGTTGAACCCTGGAAGGCTTGGTGCCAGAGCCCACGTTCCCAGAACACCGTGATATATATTATATTGCCTCAGGCCCTGGAATTTTGCAAAACAACACATTCTGAGAAGACGCATCTTTCAACATCAGCATCCCGGATATGACAAAACCCACCTGTGAGGAGATGTTCTGGGGGGGTGGGGGAGGGTCTGATAGCTTCCTGATGTCACCCATGGCTACATGGATCCAGCTTATTAACTGTCCCCCTCCTGCCTTGAAGACAGAGCAGGTGTTTTTGGTGCTACTGAGGACACTTGGCCCACAGTCACAAGGGCTGAACTGCGCATGGAGGTAGAGCACAGAGAACACAGGGAGTGAGCTCTGCTGAAGAGGCTGGGACCAGGAAAATGTCTCTTCCTCTCTGGGCATGAGGCTTGGCCATGCTCTGCTGCCACTGCAGCTGCGGGCATGATACGGGCAGAAAAAAAGTAGCGGGAGTTCTGCACGTAGGGAGGTTTCCTGGGTGGCCTCCAAGTGTCTGTGGTATCCCCTTGCAAACAGAAGCCCTTACACGTTTGAGGGGCTCCCAACTACGCCTATTTCTATGCTTTTACCAAGAATGGATTTTGCCAGTCCCAGGAGGAGTTGTGTATGTGTTCAAAGCTGCACATTCACGCCCTGTTAGTCTGTGGTCTGGAATCCATAATCTAACCAGACCACCATTTAAATATCAACGCATTCTTGGCGGGAACTGTTTAACCTCTTGAATGCCCGTCTGCATGTGCAACTAATACAGTTCGTTGAGAACATGACAGGACACCTGGTTGGCGGTGTGATTAAGCCTCTGAGACAAGCTGGCAGAGATGGACTCCTGTTGCGGCCCCTTTTACCAAGCACTACAGGAAATGACTAGGGCACTTAAAAACATTTTAAAAATTTTTTAAAGTTTTATTTATTTATTTAACAGAGAGAGACACAGAGAGAGAGGGAACACAAGCAAGGGGATTGGAAGAGGGAGAAGGAGGCTTCCCACAGAGCAGGGAGTTCGAAGCGGGCCTCCATCCCAGGACCCTGGGAGTATGACTGGAGCCAAAGGCAGACACTTAACCGACTGAGCCACCCGTTTGCCCCCAAAACATTAGGATTATTTTGAGCCTCGGAAGAGAAGTAGAATCGTTACATCTCCTTTTGGGGCCCATTTCCTATATTGCTCAACACCAAGCAAGGATGCCCAAGCTACGAAAACTGTGGCTGAATGTGACCAAAGTTTAGTGAAAGCAAAAAAGGGTGAAGTAACTAGAAATAAAATCTCTGTAAGGGTTTTTTTCCCTCCCTCCCTCCCTCACTGTGGACCAGAGTCCCTGAAGTCAATTGAAGGTAGGCAAAAGCATGACCTAATTATGTATTAGGAAGATACAGTATATGTACTATATATAAGAATGACCAAGAATCTGTTTTACGGAAATATATGTTCTAAGAGTGCAGTTCTCCGATGAACATCATGGGTATCACCTGGGAACCTGCCAGAAATACAAATGTTGGGTCTGGACCCTCAGACCTAAGGAATCAGGAACTGGAAGTGGGCTCATCAGTCAGGGACCCTGATGAAGTATGAGAACCACAGTCCAGATGGACATGTGGAAACTGACTGAAGTGGAAAATGAGATTGGGTTTCTCTCCATGGGCAACCATAACTTGAAAAGTATGGGGCAAGAAAGATGTATGAGTTTTCTATGTAACTGAACTAAAAAATATTTGTTTCTCAAGTGAAATGAGAAACAATCTTAGGAAACAAAAGCAGGATTTGTTTGGGACGCTGCTCAAAGTTATGATTACCAAGCCTCAAGAGAGAGGCCACAGCTGGCTGGAAAAGCACCTAAAAGGATCAAGTAGATTTGGCATGAAAATAGTCTGAAAATCTCTGGGCGGTGGAGGAGGCCAGGAGGGAAGCTGCCATAAGGCACAGAGCTGTGGGAGGAGCGCGACACCGTGACTGGCCTTGCGCGAGAGGTCGATCTCCCAGACGGGAGGTGTGCTTCAGGGGCTGGCGGCAGGGTTTTTATTGTGGAAAAGGAAGCAGAGTGTATTTTGCTTATGAGCAACTCCCTGGAAAACAGGGCTTTGTGTTTATCGATTGTTGACGCTCTTGTGAGGACGGCTCGGAACACATCGCAGAGGCTTCTTTCCTGTAGCAATTCTGACTGTTCTGAGCTTGAGAACTGTAATCAGACCTCAGTCGCTAGGGGCTCAGAAGGCCCAGCTGGGGCTCTTTCTCCAGGAAAAAGACCAGGAAGTCACTACAGGAACAAGTGGTCAGCAAGAATGCCATGAATTCTGGGAAAATGGGAGTCATCGTAGGATGGTTCATACGGAGGAGTGCTGGATGCTGCTGAGGCCGACTCCCCACAGACTTGGCAAGCTCCCTCCTTTAAGAGGTTCCGAAAGGATGCCCTTCCCCCACCCCCACTCCCTACCCCCCACCTCCGGCTGCCGAGCTCCATGCACCATGGCAGTGAGCAGAACCATAGCCATGCCCTACTCCATTTAAGATGGAAAGTCTGGGCAACTGGATGGCTCAGTGGGTTAAGTGTCTGCCTTTGGCTCAGGTCACGATCTCAGAGTCCTGGGATCCAGCCCCTCACTGGGCTCCTTGCTCAGTGGGGAGCCTGCTTCTCCCTCTGCCTCTGCCCCTCCCTTCTGCTTGTGCGCGTGTCGTGTGCTCTCTCTCTAATGAAGATCTTTTAAAAAAATTAAAAAAAAAAAAAAAGACAAAGTCTTTTCAAACATTTACAAAAATTTAATGTTCTGAGTACCTGTGTGCCAAGCACTGTGTGCTAAAGACATGAGGCACACATATGAGCGGAACATTATTTCTGTTCTTGACCAGCCCATTATTTGGGGAGAAAACCATAAAAATACATAATGTTAATGTAGAAGAAAGGTGTATATAAGGTACAGAATTGGTGCAAAGGAGAGTGATTGAGTTAGGGGCCCAACATGGCACCAGCGCCCTGAAGACTCTATTCATTCCTTCTCCCAAGACATGGGAAACTGCTCTTTCTGGGCCCTGCTGGGACTTCTCCCTTTGATTCTCCCTTTGATTCTGTGGCCACCTCCATATTGTTCCAAAACATTCTACTTTGGTATGCCTGACTTGGTTCTGTTTTTTTTTTTTTTTTTTTTTTCAAGAAGATTCTCCGTTGATAAAAAAGATCAGTTCACAAGTTATTAAAAGGGATTAAGTGACGCCTGGGGACACTGATATTTTTTTGTTTGATTAAGGATCAAGTTTCTAGACCCAGAGCTTAAACAGGTAAATTTTTTTTCATTTAGATAACTCTGTCTTTCCTCGGATTCATAAAATCTGAGTGATAGACAGCAAGCTTTATGTCCGATTTCCTCTCTCCAAGTTCATTGGGGAAAAAAGAAGGGTCTTTTCCTGGACAAAGAAGCTTCTTAGCAGATCTCCCATCACACTCCTACCACATCTGGCCAAGATGGTGAGGCAGAGGAATAAGTTGGGTTTCCTCTTTGTCCAGGAAAAGACCCATGGGTTTGTCTCAGTAGTTTTTTGGTCCTCCTGAAGCTGGTTCTTTCCTTGAAGAATCAAGGGGGGAAAAATCACCCTTACATTTGTGGGTTTCAAAGGTACAACGAAAGTTTGTGTACTGGATGTGTGTCCAGAACTGCCCAGGAGAGCTGAGGCCTGGGTATTGCATATTTGGGTCCCAGGTGGATACAGGCCTGCTAACTATGGGACTGGCTGGTGTTCAGAACCCCAAATGGCCATGGACAAATATCTCAGCAGTTCTGTTAAATCCAACGCTAAAAGCCAAACATGATTGTACATTTCCAGACACTGGTACTTGGTTTAAATTCTATCAGTCAAGTGTGTAATTAGGACCTACAGGCGTCAATTGTTTAGGGGGTCAGACTGGTGGACCAAGAAAAGCTATAGACTCCCAAAAAGAAATGTCCTGGGGACCTCCTACTGGGACCAGAGCCTGCTCCACCAAAACCAACCAGAGTCACTACCATGTGGTTTGAGAAACAGCCTTGGGGGCAATGTGTAGGTTAGGGTTTTAGGCTGAATGGAACATTATCTGGTTTGGCATACACAGCATTTTAGAACTTAAATTTCAGTGTAATTCTCCTTTTCTGACTACACAAAAGTTTTCCTTTGAAGGGGTGCCAAGGGGGAATGGAGAGGAAAGGTAAATTCTTCCTTTTCTAAACAGAACTTGAGATGTCTCTAAACAGGTTCTTATGGTACTGATGGTTAGAGCAAGGGTTTGGTGAGTGATTACCTGAGGTAACCAACTGCCTAAGAGACCTTAGCCAATTACTTCACTTCCTATACCTCGCTTCTGCTAAGAGCAATACGAATGAAGGTAAAGTGTTAGAGTGTAATCTAATGTTCGAAGATCATAAAACTGGCATAGTGTCATCTACTTTGCTTGATTGCTATAAGAATTAACAAAGATAGCACATTTAAGACAGAAAATATTCCATAACTGATAGCAGTAACAATCAGATCCAAAGGCTTATGAAAACCTACTTCCCAGTTCAGTGAGTTAAAGGATAAGGTTGTTTATTTACTTATTTATTTATTTGCACAAGTCGAATTCCAAAACATTGGTCTACGGTTAAGTCTTCAGGAAATGATCATCGAACACACAATCATAAGCTAATTATCCAGCTAACGAATCACTGTTTGCTTTACTTTTTTCTACTTTTTGCCATCTGCTTTTTAGCAAGGTGATGGGGAATGAGGAGGGCACATGTTGTGATGAGCACTGGGTGTTATACATAATGAATGCATCACTGAATGCTACATCAGAAACTAATGCTGTACTATACAGTGGCTAAATGAACATAATAAAAAAATAAATAAAAGAAGGAAACAAAAGATGCAACTAAAATCGATCTGTTTTTCTCCCTTATTAGTAGCTGTGAGAAAAGGTGTATCAAGAAGAGATCACTGGAACTGTGGGAAAGTTCTGGAAGTGGACAGTGGTGATGGTTACCCAGAACTGTGAATACTTGTGAATTGTGAAGGCCACGAAACACATATTTAAGAATGGTTGAAATGGTACATTTTATATCATAGATACTTCACCGCAATTATAAAAAAAAAAAAAATGAGGAAGAGGTCCCAAAGCACCAAGATAGAGCCTTTGCTCTGCCCAGATGGTCAGCAAGCTCTACTAACCTCCAGGATAACGGGGGATATGCCAAAGGGCAGATTCTCTCTCCAGATCTAGGAATGAGTGAAAAGGCACGTCTGTATATTCCCAACACCATTACCAGCTCTCAAAACCTATCATAAGAGTAAATAACTATTTTTTTTGTGCACTGAAATAATTATATGTGCCAAACACAGCTAGCCCGGTGAAGAATTACAGTACAAAGGCTGGCCTGGCAGCTTGAAAAGTCTAAAGTGAATTTTACGAGATCAGAACTCTCATTCCAGATTTGTCTCTCCCAAGCCTAGGGCAACTGTATTGCTCACCTTCTCCACTTTGAAGTTTTTCTCTGCTACAAGGCTGTGGTTTACCCACACCTTTTTCTAAAGGTGGATTCCCACTATCTACGATCAGTTCCTGGGAAAACCGGAGTATCAGCCAGAAAGTGAAATTCCTTTCTTCCTTTGAACTGAAAAAGCCCCGATTGCCCCCTAGGCTGGGTTACTATCTGTCTCTGGTCAGACACGAGGTTCTGTCTCTGAAGCCGCCAACTGGATGGAGCATCTGACCTTCCTGCAGGACAGAAGCTGATCCAGCCAGCTGAGCCCCACATACAAGTGATCTGTTTACAAATTGGTTTATTTGAACTTCGTTGTCAGATGTATAATTCCATTTAGAATTACACTTCTGGGTTACAAAACATTTTGCCTTTTGAAGCTCCATGTCTTCCTTAAACAAACACACCCACATACTAAACACGGACACACCCTCTTCAAAAATCAGTGCTTTTACAAAAGGGAGGTCTGAGCCTTGAGAACACAGGTGCTCCCTTCTCTTCCATCTCTTTCTTCCAAAAAGCTCTCAGCTATTTCAGAGGCCACGTTGAGTAAATACCCAAACAAGCCAAAGATTAGGGGTTCTATTGACTTGGCTATTATTCCCCGTTGCCATTTACCTCTATTATTGAAACTATGTCATAATCCTGGAGCCACTAAATTCTAAGTCTGGTTCCATGACATGCTTTCTTCATTTGTTCCTGCTATGCCATGCAAGAAAAGAAGGCTGCTGCCAATGAGTGTGTTGTAAAGTACCCCACCTTGCTGGGCATGCACGAGCTCTCATTCAACAAATCTGGTTTTGCCGCAGAACCACTTCATACATGTAAGTCAGCTGACACCTTATCAACACTAGTTAGCATACGCCAACATCCGTCCCCAGGACAGTTTGCTCTGGGAACCCAACAGTATCTTCCTTGAGCATCGGTGTATTTGTAACAAGCAATTCAGGTGCCAAACACTGTAAAAAGAGCAAGCGGGAAAATACGCGGAAGATGAGCACAACCATTTCTAAAGCCAAAGCTTCCTGGTATAAGCTGAAAAGTTTAAGAGATAAACAGAGCACCCTAAAGGTGAGTCATGGTTCCACCCGTTGCTCTGGTGTGACCCTGGGCAGTAAAGGACCCGAGCGCCGCAGGACCCTTGCAGAGCTGTCAAAGCGACGAAATCAGCACAGCACCTGGGGCAGCAAACACACTGCATGCGTGTTTCTAGAAGTAGTTTACTGTCACCCCTCTCGTGCTTCTTGTTGCTGCGGTTACTCGTGCCCCGCCACTCAGCTCCAGAAATATAAAAGCAGTAGAAGTTAGTCTTAACTTCTTAATAGCCCAAATAAAGTACTAGTTGTCTCAGGAAAATCAGCATGCGAGGCTACTGTGGTGTTTTCACAAAATTCCTATGCTAAAATGAAAAAAGCATGTGTACAGCACGGAAGAGGGACCAGAATTCCAGTTATTTAGAGGGTGTGATTTAAGATTTCGAGAATTTTTTAAATCTGTTTCCTTTAAACTGCTTGAAAGGAAAATGTAAGTGGAGTTTAGCCGTCCTCCTGACCCTATGGCTCAATCAAACTAAACGTACCTTTAGTTCTGTAAGGAGAAAGATTAAAAAGCAACATGTGTTACCTGACATCCTCTACCTTGTGTGATGAGGTAGAAAAAGAACTCAATAATGTTATTCAAATATTTGAGAGAACACTCTGAGATTAAGAAGCGATTATTCTATTTAAAAAAAAAAAAAAACTTTAATGTCAAGATGAACAATTAAGCAAAAGAAAATTAGGTTTTGGCTTGATCGTTCCTTGGTCTAGTTTCGTTATTAGTAATGTTACATAATAGTCAAAAGGAAAAAGTTTCTCTTACAGTTAGTTGAAAAGCCTCAAATAAACATTGGAAGATATCTTGTAAAGTGATCTTTCAGGAAACGATCCAGTTAAATCAAGAGACATCTTCCTGTCTCTACACTCTGGCAACATTTCAAACACGAGTCGGTTAGCAAACGCCAGTTTCAACTGTTCCACTGAAATCTGCTCTAAACCTCTGCAACTACTATTATTATTTTGCCTTTTATTGGTATGCTCCCTAGATGGAAATGCACCAGTGTCCCTCAGCACCCAGTCTTGCCCAGGAAACTCAGGGCTTCTAATTTGCTCCGCACTTGAAGCTTGATGCCTCCGGGTATCAAGCTAAGAAACTAGATCAAGAGCTTTGGGGAAACACCATCTGCTTTTCCAACCTGTTTTTAGCCTCCTACCAACAGCAAACATTTGTAACCGCATGTTAAGAACACCATCTATAATGATCATCTTTAAAGAAGGTTTTATAACATTTCCATTAAGCAATCAAAAAGAGCTGGAAGAATATTATCTGTGTTCCTTTAGAACATAGTTACAGTAGATAGAATCTGAAAATGGAATTGCTGGTGTCCTTCTTGGAATGAGTCCACTACAAGTTATTTACTTGGGAACAAAAAGGCTCTCACATCTCAAATAAAGCCAAACTCCGAGACATTATCTCAGATGACTACACAAATGGAGAGGGCCCCATGACATTTACACGGCAAGTAGAAAATGACAGCTTCCTGGGATTCAGAGAAGATGACCAAAGTGGGCAACTCTCACTAAAAGTAAATAGCCACAAAAAACTGTATCAAGAGTCCACAGCTCCATGAGGGCAGGGGAGGAATGTTGTGAGCTGGCAGAGGCAGTGGGCACCCCAAGGGCTTGGAAGTTATGATGGCCTGGGTCAAATCCTGACAAGGCCATTTAAAAGCTTGGCACACAGAGTAACTCAGTTTCTCTAGGCTTTACTCCCCCTGCATGTGAAATGGGAACAACACCATACAGCACATGAATGTTGCAGTGTGCCTTACAGACATTGTCTGTGTCCACATCTAACACACTTTTTTCTTTGGAAGGTTTTATTTATTTATTTGACACAGAGAGAGAATTCTCACAGGTGTGTGCACAAGCAGGGGGTGGGGCAGAGGGAGAAACAGGCTCCCTGCTCTCTCCGATGTGGGGCTCCATCCCAGGACCCTGGGACCATGACCTGAGCAGAAGGTAGAGGCTTAAGCAGCTGAGCAACCGAGGAGCCCCCGCATCTAACACACTTCCTTTGTGACTTCCGTTATGTCATTGTCTCTTGACCTTTTTTGCAAAACAAATCTCCTTCCTGCACGCTACCTGAAATCATTTGAGCAGGAACTTGTGGCACCCAGGACTTAATAAGAGTGCTCTACTCTGAGCACTGGTGAACATGCAGTGCCATGGCCTTTTGTCTAAAGGGGTTCTTGACCCTTCCCTTCCAGCCAGTTGTTTGACAAGCAATACTTTTTCGCAAGCAAGGCATTGTACTGAAATGAAAAGTGCCATCTAGGTATATGTATGTGTATACATACACACACACGGAGTACACACTGACAGGTTAAAAGTGAAAATTCTAAAAAAAAAAAAAAAAAAAAAAAAGTTAAAATTCCTTTTAAAAGTTACTTCTCCACAGGCTTTTCTTCCTCTTTACTAGCAAAAATTATGTTGTTGAATTTAGTCAGTGCAACACTGACAATGAAATAGAAAAAAAAATCCAGGGATAGTAGATGCTTCTGGATTAAGTTTTACAGAAGAAAAAAATCTGTCATTTCCTGATAAAGGCTGACTTCCTTTAACTGGTGTGAAGAAATCAATATGCCATGTAGTTTCTATCACCCTACAGTGTAAAAATTATACAAAAGCACATCAGTGTCTAGTATGATCATATGCAGTTATCTGTTTGATGTGTTTGAGCATAGGAATTACTTATTCCCAATCCTCCAAAGGTTATTTATTTAGAAGTTATAACAAAAACAAAAACAAACAAAAACAAAAAAACCTGCCGCTCTTTCCATAAAGGCATTCCACTTGTAAGACCCACATCTTTTCTCTTTTGTTTATCTGTATCATTGAAATACTGACCTTGTATTTTAGAAGCAAAGAGCCTCTGAGTGGCTCTTCCAAGGACAGGTGTCTCTGATCATTACCGAATACTACTTTTCCCTGGGATTAGACTGGGTATGTTTTGGTTAGAGCATCTGAGGAAATCAGGCTGCAGATTCCCAGATGTGGTACCCATTAACATAACAGGTATGTAGAGAGCTTTCTGGAGGGTCAACATCCTGTCATATTTACTTAGGTCCATACTGTCATCATACCCTCCTCCAGGCTGCCTCACCTACTTGTCAGTGCCCAGTGTGCAGGTGGCCGGCTGGGGGGCAGGAGTGGCTGAAACCCAGGAGCCTTGCAGGTCCCCAGCCTGTGTTCCAGTGGAGGCTGCAAGCCACCAAGTGGCTACCTTTCTGCAATTCTACCTCCCAGAGAGGGCTCCCTTTTGTAAATCTGACTGGATGCTATACCCCTCACATAAATGTGGGAGCTCTACATTATTCCTTTTTATTTCTGTGTCCCTGAAATGTCTGGTTAGTAGCATTCAATAAACATACACTAAAATTAAATGAATTAACGTCATCAACAGCTAACAATGTCTTTTTTATTCCATCACATTATTTACCAGTCCCTAACCTAAGGATATTAAGGTGCTACGTCTGAACAAAAGACAGAATTCAGGACATCTCCTTCCGTCTTAGGCAAAGGCGGAAGCAAATGGTCCCAGAAGTCAACACACGAAAGGCAGCCGGCAGGAGGAAGAGACGTCAGAGGGAGGTGGTGTCGAAGGTCAAGGCCTCAGGAACCACCTGACCCCAGGGAGAGTTTTACTTAGAGTTGATCCTACTTTAATGAAGCCCCAAGAGTTGACTCACCTCCTTTAACAAAGCCCACTACATATTGCCATGAATCAAGTTGCAGAACTGATCTCTGACCTCCCACAGCAGGGAAAGCATTTTCCACTTTAACGCCTGTTTCTTAAGTAACTATTCATTCACCACACTGACATGGCCTTGCGTTATAGGAATTCTGAAACACAAGGAATGATCCATTTTATTCTATCTTGCAGAACACTGGTTATGTACAGTGTAGTAAATACAGGTGTTGTTTAGAGGAAAAGCTCCACCAAGAACACAAAATATGTTGGGTAGCGAAATGCACGGTGTTCACTTATGAGCTGTGGCTCCCGTCTACCTGCTGATGAAGCCTCTTAAATCAGAAACAGATGGAGCCAGAGAAGCTGGGGTCCCAGTGTGGGTGTGGTGGGGAAGCTAGAACGAGAGGCAGGAGGACCAGACACAATGCCACAAAATCAGAGAAGATGGGAGACACAGAACAGGCAGGTGACAAGCAGAACACGTGCACTGTATATATTTTTTCTTTTACATTAGAAAGGAGCTTTGCAAAAATATCTGGGCCCACGAAACCTTTGGATGTATTGATGTGACAGAAAACTTCTCAGACAAGGGGAATAAAAACCTCTTCCAATAATCACCAGTTTTTTATGGCACAAGAAATATTTCACCTTTTAAGTGTATTTCATATTTACGTACTCGCTCGTTTAACATGTTTACTGACTGCCTGTTGCAGGCACTGCGCACGAGGCGGTACACCGAACAGCACCCCTCCTGTCCAGGAGCTTACAATTTTTTGGAGAGCACAGACCACAGGCCAATAAATGAAACAATACAGCTTCCATTATGTCAGGAAGTAAATATGTGCTAGGAAAAAACCAAAACAAAGCAGAGTAAGAAGCTAGAGGTGCCAGGGAATGCCTGGAAATAAAGATGATCTATATTTCTTAACATCTGAGCAACCCAACCAAAGTCATCTGATTTACCTCGAACAGCATAGTTCTGCATGGCAGGCTAGTAGTTTTAAGTCATCTTATCTTTTAATATTTGAAATAATTGAGGGGCTGCCTCACAAGTCACAAATGTAAAATACCCTGCAGGGCGGGCCCTCATATGCCACAGGGCACGTCTGTGAGCAAGTTCTGGTATTTATTTACCGGAGCCCCTCCACGCCCAGGGGGCACAGATGTCGGCTAAGTCGGGCAGAAGCTGTTCTGTGCTTATCTCGCCCTTGAAAATCCCACTTAATTAGAAGAATAAGAAGCAAAACAGCACTTTCAAAAAGCGGACAAACTCAGGAATAACCATCCAAAGCCTGCGTGCATTTATTATTCTCATACGGGGTTAGGTCTGCCAGCTTTGCGCCATACGTGGCAAGATTCGGGGATTAACCAGATGACACGATTAAACGTTAACCTCATGTTTTTAAACCACAAGAAATAACTACAACCAATGGGTCGTCCATTAACCAGTGGAAATTGCCTTTTCTCTTGAAGTCACTGCATATGCTTTGTGACAATTGGGAAAATCAATCAACCTGGTGTTGAACAATGACAGTTTATGTAACTTTCTTACTTTTATTTTTTTTATTTTTTATTTTTGTAGCTTTCTTACTTTTAAACATCAGCTGTACTTCTGCTGACAGACAAGACTTGCTGCTCCTTGCCTGCTATCATGATCGTACTGTACAAATAACACCAACAGTAAAGCCCGTTTGGCCTATTAGGTTAGTAATCAGCTTATCAAAAAAATAAGTAAAAGTATCAATTGTCATTACCTAAAGACAAGACCTCAATCTTTTCAAGCAGACAGGATTTTTTGAGTCCATTTTAATACTTGTGTCATCCTGTCAATGAGAGCTATCTCAAAGTGGAACGAATCTGCCTTGTGACAAAGTGGGTTTCCCATCATTGCAACTGTCTGGGAAGAAGGGCTTCCAGAAGCTAATCAGTACCAGTATCAGTACCTTCAGTAACTCTGGAATCGAAACCCCTTGACTCGGGAGCTTCTTGAGCTGAATTCCATACGGGGGCTGATCTGTTTTAGGGCAATGAATCCACTTGTTGGCTCCAGGTTTCTCTCATACTCTTCCTAATACATCACACTTTACTTGGCCACTGCTCCGTGGCTCTGATCAGTAGGTCCCCGAGGCACTCAAGAGCACGACCACCTCTGCCACAACAAACGGAGGGACTGGGGAGTCATCTTTGACATCCCTCCTGCCTACTCCCTTCCACGCAGAATCGATTCCAAGCCCAGCTGCTCTTCCTTCATAAACAGTCTTCAATCAGAAAACCTCTTCTCATCCCAACTGCCTACTCTCCTGGGCTGGTCGCCCTCATCTCTCACCAGGATTACTGCAAGGAGCAACAAGCAGCCTATTCAAATCAGGCTTACCACAGTCCCTCCTCAGCAGGCAGTGGATACTGTAAACCATAAATCTGATCTTGTCACTACCTGCCTTGGAAATACTCTCCGTGCGTTCTCATGGCCCTCAGAATAAATGCGTGGAAATGTAGGAAATGGAGTTGGGGGGTGGGGCCAGGAGGCAAACCACAGATGGCGGTGTCATTACCAGAAATCTTACCAGCGACGCTTTTTTTGTTTTTATACTGACAATTTAAAAGATAGTTTTATATTTACTGAAGAACAGTGAGGACAGAGAGTTCCCATGCAGCACACCCCGTCAGTCCATCCATCTCCTCTGGTGTTAATAGCTTCCCTTGGTTGGGCACACAAGTCACAATTAGTTAACCAGTATTCATTGGTTAACCAATTTGTCACAACAGTAACCAGTATTACTGATAATTGAAGTCATACTTTATTCACATTTCCTTAGTTTTTATCTAACGCCCTTGTTCAGCTCTAAGGTCCCATCCAGGACACCACTCAGCATGTAGCTGTCTGTCACACTTCCTTAGGTTTCTCTGGACCTTGAACATTTCTCTGATTCCCTGAACTTGACAGTTTTGAGGTGTACTGTTCAGGTACTTTGCACTGTGTCCCTCAGTTTGGGTTATGGGTTTGGGAAGGAAGACCACAGAGGTGAAGTCCCCTTCTCAGCATGTCCTATCGTGGGTATATCCTACTACCATGGCTTCACAGCTGAGGCTGACCTTGAACACCCAACTGAGGAAGTATTTCTCAGTTTCTCCTCTACAAAAATTACTGTAACTGTTCCCCACCCCCTTCCGTATTGGATTCCTTTGGAAGGAAGTCACTCTGTACAGCCCACACTTAAAGGTGGGGAGTCACGCTCCACTTCCTTGAGGGAGGACTAACGATACAAATTATTTGAAATTCTTTTGCATGGGAGATGGATTTGTTTATTTCCCCATTTATTTATTTATTCGTTCAATTATTTATATAAGTATGGACTCACATACATAAATTTTATACTTTGTGCTATATTCCAATAATTGCCTTATTTGGTTGTGCAAATTGTTATGGCTTTGGCCACTGGGAACTCTTTTAGTGGGCATCTGTCTCCCTTTGACATACACACCCATCCTCATGTGTGTTTCTTATTTCCAGAAGTTCCTGGCTCACACTGTTACACTCAGCCCTAGAATCAACCATCCAAAGAGCTCTGGTTCCTTTTAATGGCGAAATGGTGTGAAAGCAAAAGCCAAGTGGTAGGTGTGCTCACTATGACCAGGACCCAGAAGGTTTTTAAAGAAAACAGTAATTATTTAAAAAAAAAAAGTAGTTATCACTGTTGATATTAATCTCCCTGAGGTTCAGCAGGGATGATCTCTTGGAATATAAACCACGATCCTCTGGTTTATTTCTTGGAGAAAAATAACACGTAATAATTTAGACCAGATGATACAGGATAATTATTGCAAAAATGAATGTGTTTTGAAAACCATAAAGCTCTGCAGAAATGTAAGGTATTATGATTTTAATCAGCTTAAGGTAAGGCCCTGTGGGCTTCTAGACTTTGGTTTCATGAGTCAGTTCAGCAACACAGAAAAACAAACTGAAGGGAGTTCCACTGAGAATGAACTCATTTATCTACTATTTCTTTTAGTCTTATCTGATGTTTCGTCTTTTTAAAAACTCAGTCAAGTTATTACTTTGTATTTCTACGTGCATACTGCTTTTGGCCTCAGAGACATAAAAATGAAGCTGAGAGTGTCTTTTCTGGAAACAAACACAGAAGTTAAGTTGTTTAGAGTTGGAAACAACCTCCTGGAATGTGAAAGTCATGGACTTTAACCTTTCCTTTCCCCCATAAAATTCTTTGTGCAAAGGTTGAAGGGTAGAGCACAAGGAATGCTATAACCAGAGGCAGAAACATGAAACTTCACTGGGCATCTAGCTTGTTTGGCTGTGGTGAGAATCCTTCTCTTGGAACCACCATGACTAAAATTGATTATAAACTAAGTTGATAGCTTTACCACAAAAGTCTAAAGGAGCTCCTACAAAAACAGATTAAGGAAAATTTTATTGCTGATCAGTGGATGTCAGGCAGGCCTCTCTGATGTCACTAGTTAGGATGTGACATTAAAAACAGCAAACTGCAGGCTTTGGGGGCTCACGAAGGCCTGAAGGCTCATGTCTCTGACATCTCCCATGTTCTAAAGACCAGCTCGATCTCAACACAGAATTGAGAGATCAGCTGAGGAAGACATGGGAGTCAGAAGGAGAGGCAGCAAAGAAAGAGAATGAACATTGACTAAGTTTCATTATCCATGAAAACGGGGACCATATGGCCTAGGTACAGGGGACTAAATTAGGTAGCATAGCAGAAGGCCCCTGGCATGGAGTAGTTTCTCAAAATGTTAGTTTTGTTCTGATTATCTAAAAGAGAAATCTGAACCTAAAAACCCAACAAGGGCCATTTACCCAAACTCTGAGAGGACCTACAACACAAGAAGATCGTTTACAAAGAAAGACCTATGTGAGTAAGTCATCTGTCATTCACAAACTGCTGAAATCATCTAACTTCTTTTGCCAATAGTCACATCATTCCACTCTTGTATTTGGTGTTGTAGGAAACAACTCTGCTGCCCAGTGGGTACAAATATTACTCCCTTGCCACTCACAAACCTTACTGCATGTTTGTCTTCTAGAAAACCATATATTTTCTGAAACAATTGTAATAGAAGCCGGACTTTGGATCATGTCCACCACGGCACACTTAAAAGTATCCTAGTATAGACTTTCAAAAATAGCAAAATGAATGAAAATATCATAACATCATTGTTTCTTTTAAGTAAAACTTTAAGTTCCTTTATGACTCAGAAATGTGATACTTAATATAAACTAAAAAACCCTGGCAGGAGGCGTATGAAATGAAGAGCAGAAAACCTCCACGAGGGCAATGAAATACAAAGAGTTCAACCTCACTCCAGAATTCTTGGCAATGAAGAAAGCTGGTTTTGGTCAAGTATTGCCAAATTGCTGAGGAGGGGGTAAATGAATATTGTGCTTATAACCTATATCTTTACATGGGCCATGAATGTGTTTAAAAGCAGATAAGGACCAAACTTCCATCTGTAACGCTCCTTCTACTGCATCTGTTCCATCACTTGGGCAATATCCACATGCCCCAGTCCCCGCCATGTGGACCCAGAAAGGAGCTGAGGACAAGCACGTTAGAAGGAAGCCAAGTTGTGACGTCCCATAACACCTTCTCTCCCTGAGGGAGGGTGAGGGACTTTCTCAAGAAGTAGCCCAGCTACTACTGGGTGGCTGTACCATGCGACCTGTCTTCTTCTCCCAGAAGGGGAATGCTGTTTGAACGACTATGTAACCACTGCATTGTTTTCAAATGGTGTTTAGAGTGTTGAGGGCAAAGACACAGCCTCTCACTGTGGCTTGGATTGCCCTGTGGGGCCCCCTCAATGCCGAGCCAGAGTGAGCACACAGACGGGGCTGTGTGGCAGGAAACTTTACTAAGGAACGTGGAACGGACAGCAGGAGAAAAGAAAAAGAAATGCCATGTTCTCCAGCACTTCCCTCAGACCAGGTTCTGCCCACAGGGAGGCTCATCCATTGGAGGGACCAGAAAAGATCAAGGGACTCAGAGCTAATGTCGACTCATTCTAAACACAGGTCACCTGTGTCGTCTTTATTATTCAAAGATCAAAGGCATGGTGTATTTGATTTCTCTGAATATGTATCGTTCAAAGAGCATGAGTACAAGGCAGAGGTATTCTGACTCTAAGGAATGGCCTGGAGTTCATTTGAAACGTTAAGTCTTAAAGTAGGAGATTAATAAAGTTGTCGTTTGGTCAAGGAGGCACATAGTTTGAAGGGAGGTATTCTTTCTTTATCTCTTGCTACTTAAAATAATTCTATAACTCTTTGCATTTACCTAGTAGGCACCTAAGTAACATATATAAACACCTATTAAAAAATTACATTTTCATACAAGAATAACACCTACTAGATTGCTTGGGTTTTTATATCATAACTCTTAGTAATTTCACCAATTACTACTCTTCAGGAGACCCCAGTGTTTGGCTATGAGCCATCCCCTAAGACATTCCTATTTGGGGGTACAGGTTGGCTGCCTAAGAGAAAATGAGAAGCCACTGCTGGTCTTGTCTTACAAATCCAGCCCTATAAAGTGACAACAGTCATAAACTTCTCTGCACGTTCCCCCATTCATCTCTGACATGTAACAAATCATGTGAATTAATGAAATCTGACAGAACAACATTAAGAAAAATATTAAAGTTTAAAAGCAGAACCATTCTATTGTTGGTGTTAACTGGAATCTGAATGCTTTATCATCTCTGGTTTGAGCCACAGTCTTGTTTTTCTCTCCCAAGTGTGCGAATTTCAGTGTGGAAAATATTAAGTTTCTTAACACAATGATGTTTACATATAAAGAACGGAATTTTTAAAGAGGTTTGTTACAACATTCTTGGAAGTGAGTAGAAAAATACACCAGCCAAAGGACAAACATAGAAAAGGATTTAATTTTTTTTTTCTTTTGAGGGAGCCATATGTAAGCTAATATTTATGTGCAGACAGTGTTTAGATCCTGGTCTCAAAGAGGAAAAGCTAAGCATGGCTACTGGGAGAGTATACGTAACAGAAAACCTACAGGAGGAAGCAAAGTGAAGTACCCCTTCTTGACTCACAGTGGGCTTTCTGTGAGGGACCAGAAACTACCAGCTGAGAAACACATGATGTGTACTCTCGGTGGTTTATTATTATGAGCTGAGGAATTTTCCTTTTACGTGGGTCCATAAGAGATTCTTAGCCCAGTGTCCTGTTCTGCAAACACATGAAACAGCACAGACTGCTGAAGAGCACAGTCTCTGCGGCCAGAAGTCACAGGTTCAAATCCTGACTGATTTACCCACTGCCTCTTTCTTTATAACAGTCAAGGACCTGACCTGTTGCAGCATCTGGAAAATGGGAATAGTGACCCTTCCTACCTCAGAGGGTGCTAGGAGATTAAACTAATCAAGCGTGTAAACCATGTAAAACCCTTCCCTGGCTGTAGCAGAGTTCAGGATGGGCCATTAAGGTGTGAGTGGAAACTGAGGCACCACCGCCAGGCCTTTTGCATCTCAGGAGGACAACTCAGAGGCACAGCGTACTGCCGGGAGACCAAAGTGTTGTCGTGGGGGACTTCTATCCTCTCAGTTGGGCCAGATTATATGAAATTGTGGGGTCTCTGGGCCGGCTGATTTGTTTTCCACACATACTACGGTGCTGGGTAGATTGTGCCAGGAAGAGCGCACACTCCAGGCCAAGTTGACGAAATACAAGTTCCACAAGAAAGGGGTGTTTGTCCATGTGTCCTTCATTCCTGCCCTCAGCACAGCACGGGGCCACAACAGTGTCTGGCTCCTAGGAGCCCTCAACGCAGGCATGTTGAGTAAAGGAACATCTGGAGGGAAGGAGCTCTATGAGAACGGGCCATAGGTATTAGATGCAACAGATATAGGTAAGGAAACATTTACGTCAGACCCATTACTATCCTACTTCTCCAACACCAGATCTATTTCCTAAAAGCAATTTTTGTCAGCTAGTTAGAGGGGTCAGCTGCAGATATAACTGCTGATATATTGAGAATATCCAGGGATATTCACATCTTCCTTAAAATATTGCTGAGAACACTTTGTGCAAAATCATGATGGCCACTTCCATTTATAATTAAATTTTCAGTGAAAATACTTAAATGAAAAAATTAACCCTCCATATCACATAGGAAAACAAGCATTGTGGTACCTGAAAGAGAAGACTTAATTAGGTTCTAATTTTTAATCGGTAAAAAGTCCAGCCCACTGCCTTGGGATTTCTAGCAAAGGTCTAGCTAAACTTTTGGATAAAGAAATAAATGAGTTCTTTAGGCTAAAGAAATGCACTGAGACCTGTTAAAACCTAAAAGGCAAATTTTCTGGTAATGTATAACAAATTTACAAACTTCCTATTAGAGTGTTAGCAACATTTTAAAAGTTAAAACCTTGAAGTTTTATGCCAGCATCTGAAGAAATGGTAATAACTAAAAATTAAATTGTTGTTTGGGATATAATCAATAGATGCTCAGAACAGAGTACACAGCGGAAGCCTCATCTCTAAAGGGAAAAATGTAGAGACTTGAATATGAACAGCTTTCATCATAAATAATACAAAAACATAACTCAAAGAACCAATACTAAAACACAAAACCCAAAAAACAGGAGGTCAGTGAGAGGATGGGCAAAATAGATGGAGGGTACCAACTGCCAGTTAAAAAATAAATAAGTCACGGAGCTGAAACGCTTATCATTGGGAATATAGTCAGTAATATTGTAGTAACAGTGTTTGGTGACTGATGGTAGCTACGCTTACGGTGGTGAGCATGGCGTAACATACAGACCTGTCCAATCACTAAGCTGTATGCTCAAACTAATACAACATTATAGGTCAACCATACTTCAATAATTAAAAACATACATATAACCCATAAAACCTTTAAAAAAAAAAAAAAAAGGTGGGGAGATGACGAAAGTTACCAATCCTTGTTTTGTTTTACCTTGCACCATGAGCATGGGCTCCTTGCCCCCACCGTGTGCTAGCATCTCCCTGCGGTAGCGCTCCCCTGCCGCCCTGCGGGGGAGAGAGGACACTCCGTTACAGCCCCGGCTCACCCTTGTCCTAGTTTCTCAAAATGAAGCCACACTGACATCTTATTCAGAAAAGCTGCCACCTTGAGACAATCCAGCCCTCCATTTTCTCACTTCTAAAACTCTTAATTCCAATTTTTAAATTATTTTGATTAAGTAAAACCTCGTGTGAAATATTTACTGTAAAAGGAGAACTGAATTTTCAGCTTTTCTTCTCTCTTCGAAGAAAGGATTATTTAGTTTCAGTATGATATAATAAGTAAAAGGTATCCCATTGTCCATCACCTTTGGGTGAGATCTTAAAGTGAGATTTGGGATTTATTTCCACTGAGATTTCCACAGAAAAACAACACTGAGAAAGCAGAGTGGAGGAGACAAAGCTGGCAGGAGAGGCTTAATTACACCCGGAGAGGCAGAGCTCAGCTAAGGGTAAATGACGGAAGAGGAAACTGACTCCTGCCCTCTGATGTTCTTTGTCTGCTGGGTTCTATAGGGAATACTGTCTATTACAACACCTGCAGGCAGATTTGGAAGAATTTTTACAGATAGAAATTCTCCAACTTAACAGCACCTGGACACAAGCTATTTAGTGCTATTTTTGTATTTTATGGAAAATGCAATTCCTTTTATGCTAGATGACTACACACCATGATGAAATAAGTTACATAAATGATGCTGTTTTCATCGCACTATTTCTGGATCATCTTTATGTATGGGCAATGTTGGGAACATGGTTTCTTTTTATTTTTTTTTTAATTTTTAATTTTTTATAAACATGTATTTTTATCCCCAGGGGTACAGGTCTGTGAATCAGCACTCACCAAAGCACATACCCTCCCCAATGTCCATAACCCCACCCCCC